>NC_064860.1:22597500-22850000 GCF_024139225.1 Suncus etruscus | reverse complement strand
AAGAAAGAAAGAAAGAAAGAGAAAGAAAGAAAGGAAGGAAGGAGGAAGGAAGGAAGAAAGAAAGAAAGAAAGAAAGAAAGAAAGAAAGAAAGAAAGAAAGAAAAAGAAAGAAAGGAAGGAAGGAAGAAAGGAAGGAAGAAAGGAAGAAAGCAAGAAAGCAAGCAAGCAAGAAAGGAAGGAAGGAAGGAAGGAAGGAAGGAAGGAAAAGAAAGAAAGAAAGAAAGAAAGAAAGAAAGAAAGAAAGAAAGAAAGAAAGAAAGAAAGAAAGAAAGAAAGAAAGAAAAAAAGAAAGAAAGAAAGAAAGAAAAGAAAGAAAACTGCTGGTTCCATATATGGGATCCAAGCTTCAGGGGTGAATGGCCATTGTTCAATTGTTTGAAACCTAAGCCATGTCATTATGACAAATGTCAGGGTGAAAGGCCCCACTGCAGTATAAAATTTTATGGAAACAAGTGTTTATCTAAGAGGGATAGAAACTCCTAAATACTAGTGCATATGGAAGTAAAAATAACAAGCTAAACAATCCCTATAACCTGGATCTATAATGAACTCAGAACCCAAGTGAAACTTATCTACTAGTATTTCCTACTAAACAGATACAAATTTAATGGAATAGGGAAAACTACCTCTACATAAGGAAATAGATGATAAAAATTATACCTATTAAGGAAATACATCTAAAGAGATATATGAAGAATATAAAAATATCCCTATTCAAGTCTTATGAAATAGTGTGTGTGTGGGGGGGGGAGGAATAAAATCTGGAGCAAGCTTCAGCCTGACATGCATGGTCTTGTAAAGTCTAAAAAACGGCTCCCAGAAATCACATATCAGGAAATGTCCTTAAGCTGGGGGCTTCTCAGAAACCAAATCTGATAACAAGCAATAGTTGACAGCAAAAGAAGATGGGAAAATAAGGGGTCCGCCAGGAACAAATTAGCAGCCGCAGCAGTGGAAGCTTCTTCTCCAGCTGAGGCAAGGTTGGCTGGAATCTGTTTTTTCACTTAGGGATCTGTTTGGTCCCACTACAGTGCTCACTATAAGGAGTTTTAGTGTCTACATTTTAATATGTCTATAATAATTCCTTGATCTTTTTTTGTTTGGTTGGTTTTGGTTTTAGGGCCACACCTGGCAGTGTTCAGGGGCTACTCCTGGCTCTGTGCTCAGATATTACTCCTGGCAGGCTTGGGAGACCACATGGAATGCCAGGGTCTATCCTGGGTCTGCTTTGTGCAAGGCAAATTTCCTACCACTGTGGTATCGCTCTGGTCCCACTCCTTGAACTTTTTGTCCACAGTGGTGCTTCGAGATTTAGGTTTGCACCTGAGTTTCACATTGCATTATATTATTATATTATATTACATTATTATATATTATATTATATTATGTTATATTTATTATATATATTAGACTTAAAAGGCAGTGCTCATTAACATAAGGTCTTGACAAACATTCTAGTCTATTCACTTTCCATTTGTTTATGCCAGTTAATATGATCTAAAGTTTATGTCCACAGACAACAATGGATTGCACAGTTACAGGCCATAATCTCCTGCTATAGTGTTCATTCATTATGTTATTGTAATTTATTTTCAATTTTAAGTAGTTTAACATCTTATCATAATACTCATAATTTCAGCCTTCTTTCAATAAAGGAATCCGGATTTTTAAAGACCTGCTAACAACATTCATGGTGTAGTCTCCTCTTACAGTGTTCACTACCATATTGATTCATTTTCTAGACTTGAAATGTATGATTTTTTTGTTTGTTTGTTTTGGTTCCCATCGGTGGCGCTCGGGAGTTACTCCTGACTCTATGCTCAGAAATCGCTTCAGGCAGGCTCCGGGGACCATATGGGATGCCGGAATTCAAACCACCATCCTTCTACATGAAAGGCAACACCCATTACCTTCATGCTATCTCTCTGGCACCTGCTTTATATTTTTAAGCATTCTGACTCATTCCTCCTGAGTCAGCTGTTCAACTGCAGCCCATGGTTAAATTCATGTGTTTGTCTATATGTGTGTGTTGAGTGTGTGTTGTTTATGTCAATGTCTGTCTAATGTTCGTTTGTAATATACATAATCCCTGTCTATGTTATATATTGTCCTTTTCCCTGGTATATATAATCCTATCCCCTCCTGCTTACCACTTTACAAACCCTTTTTTATTCCTTCACTCTCCCACCTTCAATCTGTTATTTCTCCTATTTAAACCTTTTGACTCTCAGTGTTTATAATTTTTGTCTTGGGAAAAATCAGAATGAGGTCAGAACACCTCTCTCTTTCTCATAGCTGTAAAGTCATAGCTGCAACATTTCTTGGGATTATAGTATCCCAGTAGCTTTTTGATATGCAGGCAATATCCATCCTTGGGATTCAGCAGCTCTGTATATCTATTTTCACTGCTTGGGTTAGGATTGTTAATAGGAAGAAAAATACTTCCAGTTATTCAATTATGAGGGAAAGGGAAAAAAACATATTTTGACACTATTTTTGATTGATCAAAAGTTACCAAAAATGGTAATAAAATTATAGGATAATTCTGTGCAGAGAATAATCTTCAATCAAGCAGTAACAAATACTTCTATGACACCCCCCCCCATATTCTCTTTACTCTTATTTTGTGCTTTGTTACAAAAATCTAAGTCTGTAAATTGTTTCACAGCAAGAAAGGAATTGATCACATTGTACTTGTTTTTAAATACTAAATGATATCTTTGCTTTCACCATATAATTCAACTGACATTTGTTAAAGTTGTGGCATCTAATTGTTCTTGCTGCTATTTTCTTTGCTGGCCATTAGAGCTCTCAACAAATATGCTATTTGCTATTGATTTCTGTGTGAGTATAAGGTGGCATTTCACTTTAAAGTTATTAGATTGGATGTTACACTGTGTTCCCTTATTTTATGCCCTGAACTCTGACAATAGTTTCTTATCAACCTTGTCCAAGAATAAGGCTGCAACTCTAGTGCAGAAGCCTAGTCAACTGGCAGGGTATTAATAATATAGGACTTGACTCTTCAGCCTGTCCTTGAAAATTTACTGAAGTCTACCCCAAATCAGAGAGTGCCCTGAGTATCATTGAAAGTGCTAGAGTAGATCATTCCTGGTATTGTAGGGCCCATAAGAAACTACATTCTTAGGACCTCACATTGACACACTAGCCAAGAGGTTTTGAGAGGGTGCCCTGTGTTTACAGATCATCATTTAGCCTTGGCCCTCTAAGAAAGAGAACTGTACCTTAGCTGGGATTTTTAACAGTTTGCTACAGTAGCATAATATATATCCTAAATATATATCCTACAGTACCTTGGTTGACTTGTGTCAGACTGGTTTCAAGTCTTTCTAGTTTGTCAAAACTATTCTGATTCCTTGGGGCCAGAGCAAAAGCACAGCGGTAGGGTGTTGGTCTTGCATGCAACTGACCAAGGGATGGACACAGATTTGATTCCTGACATCCCATATGGTTCCCTGAATCCGCCAGAAGCTATTTCTGAGCACAGAGCCTGGAGTTATCCCTGAGCACTGCTGCTTGTGACCCAACCCCTATTAAAACAACCTATTCTGAATCCAGCCTTTATTTTTACACACAAAATGTATTAAAATATAAAATATTCAAACAATAAAAGACATTTCAAACTTTAATAAAATGCATCATAGAGTTGACACAGTAGTCCATAATACTTTGTTTCTATATAAGTGAGAATGAAGCCATTAATAAATAATAAAAGAAAAAAATTTTAAAAAGAAAAGAGTTTAAAAGGAAAAGAAAGAAAAAAGTAGCAAGCACATTTACAATAATTATTGTATCTCTAATGAAGTCATTAATACAATGGCAAATAGTTTAGTAAACTATTGTTGTTAGCTGTCCATTATGGTAAATTTGTGTGTTCCTCTAGGGATGGTAGCATCAAAAAATTAATTTGTCCAGAAAATCAAAGCATTATTTCTGATAAACTTTGACTTTTAAGGACATATTCTCAGTTCCCAGTTCTCCTGGAAGAAGGGGAGGGTTCCTACATTTGCTTCAAAAAACCCTGATGATATTATCTCAAAGATTGGTGTGGTGCAACTGAAGTTTTGTGAGATTGATATTCCAAGAGAATCATAGAGGGGTGATGAAGTAGGAAAATTGGCAGAATGGTAATTCTGGGTGATGGATACAGTGGCTTTGGCAAGGTAGGGACTTGGCTTGCCCTCTCCTCACTAGATTACCCCCTCTCTCAAGAAATAGAAAATTTTGCTATTCAATTATGTTATTTTATAATCTCATTTTTAGATCAAGTATTATGCTGCTAAAATTTAGTTTTCTCTTTTCTTAAATTTAGATAAAAATTGTCTAATTTCCAGAAAGGGAAAAAATGGTGTTCTACTTCACACACATATTTTTGAGTTTGATATTTTGTGGAAATTATACTTGATATTTGAACTGTTGCAAAATTCCATGCATAGGTATAACTTTAATGGTATTTAAATTTAGGAAATTTGTTTAGCAATGTATACATTTAATGTACAAACTTATTTTTCTTGCTCAAGAATAGGGAACATACTTCTAAATTTATGGAGCTAACATCATGCTCATTTCCAAAGCTGATGGATATACTACCAAGAAAGAAAACTACAAACCAATATCACTGATAAAGATAAGAAAATCTTAGCAAACTGAATTTAACAGCATATCAGAAAGATTATGTGTCATGACTAGTGGGTTTCATCTCAGGGATACAAGGGTGGTTCAATATACACAAGTCTGTCAACATCATACACCACATCAATAAAAGGAAGGATAAAAATCACATTCAGAGAATGCATTTGACAAAATTCAACACCCATTCTTAATTAAAACCCTCAGCAAAACAAGTGTGTAAGGAACCTGTTTCAAGAGAGTAAGGAAGAAATAGCTCACAGCCAACATTATTTTCAGTGGTGAAAAATTGAAAGCATTTCCACTAGACAAGGATGTCCTCTGTCTCCAAACTTTTCCAACATAATATTATTCATCCTAGCATTATAAGACAAGAAAATTAAATAAAAAATTCAAATAAAAAAGTGAAGTCAAACTATATCTATTTGCAGGTGACATGATATACATCAAAGACCCTAAAATGTCCACAAAAAAGCTCCTATAAACAATAAACCAATACAGAAAAGTGGCCAGCAACAAAAAGTCAATACACAAAAGACAGTTACATTTATTTATACAAATAACAACACAGAAGAGGAAGATATTAGAGCAGTGGTCCTTAAACTTTTTAAACAGGGAACCAGTTCACTGTTCCTTAGACCATTGGAGAGCCAAACTACAGTAAAAACAAAAAATATGAACAAATTCTTATGCACACTGCATATATTTCATTTTGAATTGAAGAAACAAAATGATAACAAATACAATATGTGGTCAGTAGTTTGACGACTACTGTATTAGAGAGTCTATCCTATTTAAAATATTGTCCAAAATTATTAGAAACCCGAGAATCAACCTAAGAGCTGAGAGACCTATACCATAAAAACTTCGAACACTTAATTAAGAAATTAAAGAAGGGGCCGGGTAGGTGGCGCTGGAGGTAAGGTGTCTGCCTTGCAAGCGTTAGCCAAGGAAGGACCGCGGTTCGATCCCCCGGCGTCCCATATGGTCCCCCCAAGCCAGGGGCGATTTCTGAGCACATAGCCAGGAGTAACCCCTGAGCGTCAAACGGGTGTGGCCCAAAAACCAAAAAAAAAAAAAAAAAAAAAGAAAAAAAAAGAAATTAAAGAAGAGGGGCCGGGTAGGTGGCGCTGGAGGTAAGGTGTCTGCCTTGCAAGCACTAGCCAAGGAAGGACCACGGTTCGATCCCCCAGCGTCCCATATGGTCCCCCCAAGCCAGGGGCAATTTCTGAGCTCATAGCCAGGAGTAACCCTTGAGCGTCAAACGGGTGTGGCCAAAAAAAACCAAAAAAAAAAACAAAAAAAACAAAAAACAACAACAACAAAAAAAACAGAAATTAAAGAAGACCTCAGAAAATAAAAAAAATCCATGCTCATGGATTGGAAAAATCAATATTATCATCTTACCTAAACTACTATATAGATTCAATGTATACCTTATTCAAATTTAGACAACATTCTTCAAGGATTTAGAAAAATCAATGATAAAGTTTTTGTAGAAGCATAAAAGACCTAAAATAGCCAAATCCATATTGAAAAACAAGAAACTGGGGGTGATCTCATTAAGTATCATGATGCTCTCTAGAAAGCCATAGTGATCAAAATAGCATGATATTAGAACAAAGATAGAATTTCAAAACAATGTGACAGAATAAAATATTCAGTGATAAACCCCCAAGTATATGGTCAAATCTGACAAAGGAATCAAGAACTTGAAATGGAATAGACAGTGTCTTTAACAAATGGTGTTGGAAAAATTGGAACATTGGAACAGTGGAACACTGGAAATTAAACATGGATCCATATCTCACACCTTACATCAAAGTCAATTCACAGTGGATTAAAGACCTTGATATTAGATCCAAATCCATAACGTTTATTGAGGAAACCATAGGCAGAACACTCCAAGACTTAGACCTCAAAAAAGTCTTTGATGATAGGATGCCAATGGCAAGAGTTATAGCGTCAAACCTAAATAAATGGGACTACATCCATCTGAAAAGTTTCTGTATAGCAAAGGAAACATAGCTAAAATTAGAAGACAGCTAACTGAGTGGGAGAAAACTTTTTCACTCAACATATCAGATAAAGGATATAAAAAGTATTCACAAAGTTTAACTCCACAAAACCTAAAGATACCATATAAAGTAGGCAGAAGAAATGAATAGCTACTTCTCTGAGGCAGACATGGAAAAATGCTCACCATCACTTATCATTAGATAAATACAAATCAATACAATGAGATATCACCGTACATTCATGAGGATGGCACATATCAGAAATAGTTGGAAAAATCTCTGTTGGCAGGGGTGTGGTGAGAAAGGAACTCTGATCCATTGCTGGTGGGATGCTAGTTGGTCCAACCTCTATGAAAAACAGTATGAAGGTTCTCAGTAAACTCAAAATTGAGCTGCCATATGAACCAATAATCCCTCTTTTGGGTATCTATCCACAGGAAAGAAATAGATTCATCAAAACGATGTATGTGCATTGCTATTTATTGCAGCACTCAGTTCAATAGATAATATTAGGAATAAACCTAGCTTCCCAACAACATATGAGTGGATCATGAAGATGTGATACATGTATACAAGGAAATACTATATAGCTGTAAGGAATAATGTAATCATCCGATCTGAAGCACATAAATGGAACTAGAAAACATTATGTTAAATGAAGTAAGCCAGAAGAAGAAGGATAAATACAGAATGATATTACTTATATGTGGTATTTAGAAGCACTGTATGAAGAAATGAAATGATCTGAATGGGAGTTTTCTTGAATGCCCTTGGCCCCAGAGTAAAGTGGGAAGAAGAAAAGAAACTAAGTGGATAATGGGAAATCAAATATGAAACTTTGGAGGCCAGGGGCCAACTGGTCTCAGGTGAATTGGTGGAGATTAAAAAAAAAAAAAAAAAACAAAAAAAAACAAGGACAGAACTAAAGATCCAAGCCATAATCTTCAACAATGGAATCATGAGACCCAACCTCTAACAATCTAAACTTTAAATAGGCCTGCTATACTGGCAACCTGGGAGAGGAAGAAAGGCAATAGTTGGTTGTTGGGATACACTTGGGTCATGGTGGACGGAAGTTGATATTGATGTGAGATTGGCCTCATTCATTGTATGTCTGAAACCTAGCTATGAAGGATTTTGTAATTACAATGGTTTCAATAATACTTAAATCAATTTAAAAATAAAAAATATTCTATTCCTTCCTTTTACTCTCCATTTCTCAGATCTTTAAAGAATCTATATAGAAAGCAAATATACGCGCCTGACCATGAGAAATTGTAAGTGCTGCCTGTGTGTGTCTGTCTCCTGTCCTGTCGCTTGAACCTCTTGGGAGTGGGCCAAAAAGAGGTTCCAGCAGAGCATGGCTGCTCCGCTTTGCTACACAGCCGTATGCTCTTTCTAAGGAAAGAACGCCATTGAAACAAGAAGAAAAAAATCACACTAAGAATTGTGCTGGAGGCTGAACTCTGCTGGAATTCAGATGCCAGCACCGCTATCTGCCTGTCTTCTGTGCTGTGCTCCATTTTCGGCCTGATTTCATCCTGTGTGTGGCTCATCTGCAGATGGCTTGCCTTCCCTGGAGCCTTCCCTGGAGGTGAGCTTACAGGCCCAGAAAGGGGAAGCCACTGAACTCTGCTGGAACTCAGATGCCAGTACCCCTATCTGCCTGTCTTCTGTGCTGTGCTCCATTTTCGGCCTGATTTCATCCTGTGTGTGGCTCATCTGCCGAAGGCTCGCCTTCCCTGGAGCCTTCCCTGGAGGAGAGTTTACAAGCCCAGAAAGGGGAAGCCGCTGAACTCTGCTGGAACTCAGATGCCAACACACCTATCTGCCTGTCTTCTGTGCTGTGCTCCATTTTTGGCCTGTTTTTATCCTGTGTGTGGCTCATCTGCAGATGGCTTGCCTTCCCTGGAGCCTTCCCTGGAGGTGAGCTTACAGGCCCAGAAAGGGGAAGCCACTGAACTCTGCTGGAACTCAGATGCCAGTACCCATATCTTCCTGTCTTCTGTGCTGTGCTCCATTTTCGGCCTGATTTCATTCTGTGTGTGGCTCATCTGAGGACAGCTCGCCTTCCCCTGGTGCCTTCCCTGGAGGTGAGTTTATAAGCCCAGAAAGGGTGGAGCCAGAGGAGCAAGGCCACTCCACTTCGCTTCTCAGCCGTGCACATCATTTAGCTAATGAATACAACCACAACACGTAGAAAAACCCACAATACAAGTGTGACAATGGGGAAACAACACAGGCCAGCGCCAGACATAGAGAATGACAATGGCAACTCTGATGACTTGAACATGACCAACCAACTAGTCAGTCTCTCAGATAAGAAGTTTAGAGTCACAATATGGAAGATGTTCAAAGAACTCAAAGAAAGTATAGAAGAGAACATTAATAAGAATCAAGAGAATATGAAGATAGAAATCAGAAAACTCCAAACTGAAATTTCAGGTAAAATAACAGATCTGAAAAACTCAGTAGATGAATTAAAGAATTGAGCTTTCCCATGGGTTAACAGCAGCTGAGGATAGAATTAGTACACTGGAAGATGAGATGAATAACAATTCCATATAGCAGAAGAAATTGGAAAAAAGAAAGCTGATATATTATAAATTTTGTTCATACTTTTAATGTAATACCTACTTATAATTCTAAGAATAGAGTATGATAGTTTTCAGAAGAGCTGCAAAAGAATACTTGAATAATATTTGGAGTACTAGAATGATTGATTGATTATGACTAGCCACTCTTTAGACAGACAACTGTCTAAGGAATTTGCTAGATTAAACTATAAATATCAACTATGATACATATTTTAAATGTCAAATGTCTAAGAGGCTTGATTTTTCATATTATTGGTAATGTCTTTGCAGGCAAGAAGAATATTGCCTCCCAGATTTTTAGGGGCTTTGAAGGATATAGATACAATGTTAGCAGATTCACCAAAGTCCTTAAAACCAATATGTAAAACACATTTGCCATTTATTTGTTTGTTATATTCAAAATATATGGTATAAAATTCACAGTATCAGTGATAATATAACAGCTTATTTATAGAAAACCAAAACAAAAAATGAATTCATTTGTGATCACAGAATTAGAGAAGATATAATAAAACGTACGACTTTAATGCGTAGTGGCTTAAAGTTAATCCCAACTCACTTACTTACATAGCAGTGCAAATATTGTTGCCAATTATTCTCATATATTCAAAGCCAATACACTTAATATTAACTTTGGAATTTGAGTTATTATTCTCACTTTATTCCAAATTTATTTGACTGACAGTTTTCATTTTTTATGCCCACATTTTTTGATTTTTATAAGATGGTTTATAGGCTTATACATATTTCTCTTTCTTCTGTGTGACATTGTTTATCTCTGCTTGATCTCCTCTTATTGAATTTAATAGTGGAGTTCCCCCAGTATAATCTAGTTTCCTTATTTCCAAACTTTTCTAACTTATCTCATCTCAACATGTACTTACTAAAAAAATAGCAGTTGCTGTGTGAATAATAAAGACAGTGTGCATCCATTCAAATTTTGATAGCATATTTTCTGATAAATGTTAGCAAGTACCTATGAGGTCAGCAAAATACTTGCAATTATAAAATTTTATCCACTTGTATTAATTTAAATTTCAGTCATTTCCTATATTATCTTCTTTTCTTTTAGCACAGATGGTCTGTAAGCATTAAAAGAATTCTAAAAGCTTTGAATATAATGATTAACTCAATCGGTAAAATTTTGTTCATCATATACACATAACAATTTGACTTAACTCTCCTTTGAACTTCATAATGAAACAAAATGATTTTTAAAGATCTTATCTACTGTGACTTTTGAATTTCATTTTTGATATTTCTTATTATATTGCTTCTATTACTAAGTTGTGATTATCCATTATATGACTTATCTCTGGTTTTGTGCTAAATGAATTAACAGCTTACTTTAAGTATTTTGTAAACTTTTGGAGATTAATTTTATGTTACCATTTTTTAAATTGATGCTTTAATAAAGGTTAAAATAAAAGCACAAACAATGTTTTATTTCAAAGTAATGGGTTAGGTTATTATACAAAAATTATGATACAGCCCCTGTCATTCTGCTATGATATTAACTTCTTATATAATGAGATGACAAGGAAAATGTCAGATGATTATAATGTGCTTTATGGAATTTTATTTTTTGATCTTAAGCATTAGGCAAATTCTCATATTGATTTTATACTAAGATGAATATGTCTAAAAGATCAAATTTTTTCAAGGAATTGAAAGGTCAGAGCAATAAGTCAAAAAACTGTTCCTAAAATGAAATGCAATTTATATGACACTTCTAGCAATCTCAAAGAGAAAATGTAATTTTTCTACTGATGGTTATTGTTTGTTTTAAATGATCACACAATTTTATTTCATGACTAATCAGATAAAGCAAACATTGGAAAAATCAGCATTCAGGGGCAATAGCTTTCATTAGCATATTCAGGAAATACTGATTGAGTTTTTCCACACTGAAAACTTTTGGAAAGCATAGAACAGAATAAAAATGTTACCATATACCATGAATAGAAATTCAGAATCTGTAGAAATTTGAGGACCAGAAATATACTGGCAATTCAACTGAAATACAAGTATAAGAGAAAATAAATAACACGTATGCTTTTTGTTTTAGTAAAGGAAAGATACAGATGATAAAAATTAGAGAAAATGAGAAGGGAAGGCACAGTGGAGATATATGTGAAAGGACAGACATGGCCTGGAGCAATAGTATAAGAGGAAGGATATTTACTTTGCACAAGATCAATTTACTTTGATTCCAGGCACTCCTTCTGATCCCCTCTCCTAGCACATTCAGGTGTGATCCCTGAGCTCAGAACCAGGAGTAAATTGTGTGTACCTCCAGGCATGGTCCAGAAATCCACACAAAGTATATAGATCTATTATTATTTCCTTTAGGGCTGACACCCTAAGACCAGGAACAACACCATAGATATTTTTCATCTCAAAAAAAGTGGGTACTTTGGAGCTGGATGTGCTGAGTTATAATCAGTGATAGTTTTATTAGTGGTCATTCATCTCCAGCTAGAAATAAAAAACAAAGAATCAAATGAGGGCATTTCCCTTTAGAAACAGTCTGACCTGGTGAGGTCTCTCTTCTACTGCATACAGAGCAGAGTTGATTTTTCTTGTCTCCTCCATAGCATGAGGTCAAAAAGGGGAACTCCCAACACACCAGGTTAAAGAAAAGAATTTCACCTCAAGCCATGGTGCAGTAACCTAGTCTTTTCAGGACTCTGTGGAGGTTCTAAGCAGAAACTTGGTGCAGACAGTTGAGCAACAACATTAGAACAGGAGCTGGAAGAGGAAGAATTAAAAGATTCCTACAAAAGCAAATTATGAGGTGCCAGTTTGAAAGTTCCTAAGAGCCTCCCAAGACAGGAACATCAAGTCCTAAATTATTCTACACTACATTGCCCCTTCAATCACTAGTCTCTGAACACTCCTTTTGAGATGTCATATTCTTTTTGTTGTTGTTGTTTTTGTCTGTTTGTTTTTGAGTCACATCTAGTGACCACTCCTGGCTCTGCGCTCAGAAATCACCCCTGGCATACTCAGGGGACCACATGGGATTCGGGGAATGAAACCACCATTGGACTGGGTCAGCCATGTGCAAGGCAAAAACACCCTACCACTGTGCCATCTCTCTGGCCCCATGAGATGTCATATTCTTGTACATGTTGCTTAGTGTACAGTATGAAAGGTCCTAATTAGCGCCATATATGTTAGTTATTGGCTTTTCTAAGAATTCTCATGCATTATCTCTATATAGTTTCATAGAGATAATTTCTTAGACCTAGAGTGGTGTGGTGTGGTGTGTGTGTGTGTGTGTGTGTGTGTGTGTGTGTGTGTGTGTGTGTGTGTGTAGCCTCCCACCCCCAAACACACAGTCAGAAAAGATTCAATGGTTGTAAATTTCAAACCAAATTTTGCCACTGGCCTTTTCAGAGCAGCATATGTGACTATGAGATTATGACTATGATGCCTAGGGCTTTTAAACTATCTCATAATTTTTCGCTTTCTTTCATTTTTGCTTTATGTCTGTCTGTCTGTGTCTTATTTTACTGTTTGCTCACTGAGACTTTATTCAGGACCCTCCTAAAATTTAGGCGTCAAGCCCTTAGATGAGATTGCTATTTCTCTATCCAGTATATTCTATTTCTAAGAGCTGTGCCAGCCTTGCTTGGCCTTACTTTCATTCTTGATTCTGGGAACTCCTTTACTCCCAATGAAGAATCTTCCCTACTTTTGACCCCAAACCTCTTTTTAATCTGTGATATTCTCAGGGAAGTGTTTTTATTGTGATAAAAATTCTTTTATCATGGCTGTAGTGGTAGACTGTCTGTGGTTTGATCCCCAGGCATCTCATATGGTCCCCCAAGCCAGGAGCAATTTCTGAAAGTCACTGGGTGTGGCCCAAAAACCAAAAAAAAAAATAATAATCCTTTATTTTTTCTTGAAGATTTGCTTTGATCAGGATAAAGTAAAAAAAAATAATACTCACGAATTTAAATGACCTTTGTAAAATTAGCAAAAAGTATAGAGATGATGTAAAATAAAGGTAACATTTTTGATGCCTCTGAATTGTATGTAGGCTCCATAACAATACACCCACACATGACAAGCATATAACATTTTGTCTATTGCATTCTGAGAAGATACTTCATATGAGCTCTCCAATCTTCACTTTCAATTTATTGATTCATATCCCATTAAGTATCAGATAAAACTTAACCTTTACTATAATTCTTAGTTGTTACAACCATAAGAGATTTGGAAATAGCTTCTATCTAAAAATAGCAAAACATGTATGCACAAACACAGCCACATATGCACTCAACTAATTGTTTCAAAATTCAGTAGGTTATGAATAGCTAAATGCACAATTTATTGATTGCGTACCTGCAAAAAACACAAGCTACAGATTTAACAGGTACAAATTATTTTAACAGACATTTGTTTAGGTTTCCCCTTCTTTTATGTGACCCCTACAAAAAATGCCCTTGTGCTAACTGTTCATACATGTATGAGAACATGGTTGCTCCTAAGGTATCTGAATTTTATCCTATAGATAGCCCATTCCTAGACTCAAGATTGAAGGCTTGACTTTGGGGATTATTTCCTGTACTGACTTCATTTAAGGGTTTAATAAGTGATCAGGAAGATGAAGTATGCAGTAAAATCTTCAAGTTCACAGATGACACTAAGCTCCTCTGGGTAATTAAATGTCAGACTGATAAGGATAAACTGCAGAAAAGATATTTTCCTGCTACTGGATAAGAGGTCAGGACATAAAGATGAACCTCCTTTTAGATGTGTGAATGTTGTAGAATAAGGAAAGAAAATTTAAGTTATATTTTTATGACATAACCCTGGATCATTGGAGAAATGTCTGATAAAGGTTTAATAGTCATTACTACTTCTATTCTCTGAAACTTCAACTTGGAGTTTTTAATGACAAAAATCACTTGCTATAATTCCAGACATTTTTATATATATTAATACAAGTGACCCAAGAACAAATAGCATTTCAAATACTTTTACATTTGAAACATGGGTAATGTCATATTATTTCAGTTAATGTTCAAAAAATCTCTTGAGATTGGTTT
This sequence comes from Suncus etruscus, assembly GCF_024139225.1. Classification (NCBI taxonomy): domain Eukaryota; kingdom Metazoa; phylum Chordata; class Mammalia; order Eulipotyphla; family Soricidae; genus Suncus; species Suncus etruscus. The sequence goes on along the minus strand of NC_064860.1, from coordinate 22,835,672 downwards.
TAGTGCATTTTGCAAATGAATATATTGAAGATATGTAAGTGCTTGACAATTCTGATTGCTGTGTCCTTGGAAGATAAAGGGAAAATATTTAGTAGTGGGCATTTAAAATAAATATTGGAGAATCATAAGAGAACATATGAGAAGGAAAGTTTTCTATCAGAAATAATCTTTGACAAAGAAAAAAATTTTGATCTGAAAAAATGACTGGAATACATAATGTAATAGCTCTTGAGTAAAGTTCTAAAACTATATTTCAATTCAGAAAATGCAGGCTGTTCACTGTATGGGTTTACTTCTAAAATATAATGCAAAGTGAACAGCTTAAATCATTGAAATATGCTCTCACTCTTCTAAAGGTAAGAATTAAAACATCTAAGTTGGTTCTTTCCAAGCACTATAAGGAAAGGTTATATATAGTCACGCTTCCATTACACATTACCTCACACTTCTTGAGTTAGAGGCTTATAAGACTCTACACTTTTTATTGCCTTTTGCATTTATTCAAGTTTTCTTTTTAAAATAATGTTAGTATATTTATTATCATAGATTAGGCCCTCCTTAAGTCTTTGTCGAACTAAGTTGCATTAGCAAATAATCCTTTGCCAAATAAGGTTATGTTATGAAATACCAGGAGGTTGGTCTCCATATTTAGATTTGAGGGGTGGAACACAACTGGGCTCTAACAAATAAAAGAAATCATACCCAGGCAGCAACACTTTGTGAGAGTATGTTTCTTTGAAACAGGGTAAGACTTGAAGACATTATCTGTCAGTGAGGTGCAAAACATTTGAAGAAAAGACATTAAATCAATAATGTTCTTTTAAAAATGATCAGTATTATTATTACTGGTGGAGTTCAAGGAATACTCCTGGCTCTGCACTCAGAAACTACTGCTGGAAGGCTCAGGGGACAATATGGGATGCGGGGGATGGAATCCATGTTGGGCTGCATGCTAGGCAAATGCCCTACTTGTGCTATCACTCTGGCCTCAGTTAAACCAATAATGTTCTTATTGAACATTAGTTATTCCATAATTAACAAGAATTGATGGCAGGGGCAGAATCTTAGCACTCTAACATTTTAGGGGTGTGGGAAGGCATGTAATCTCTGTTTATATAAGTAAATTCTACAAAATTTTGCTCTTTTTTTTTTTTTTTTTTTTAAGTTTTTGGGCCACATCCAGCATTGCTCGGGGGTTACTCCTGGCTGTCTGCTCAGAAATAGCTCTTGGCAGGCACGGGGGACCATATAGGACACCGGGATTCGAACCAACCACCTTAGGTCCTGGATCGGCTGCTTGCAAGGCAAACACCACTGTGCTATCTCTCCGGGCCCAAATTTTGCTCTTCTTTCCCAGCATAACAAATTGATTTCACAAAAGAGGGTGTTCATGCTGCTACATTGGACCAGCTTTTTTATGCTAGAAAAAGAATAAACTCAAAATATCTTAATATGTGATTTACCCCAACATCAAATAATTTCAGGTGTGTCTTCTGCACACCTATATTCATTTGGTGCTTACATACCTATATTCATTGCAGTGCTATTTACAATAGCCAGAACATGGAAACAACCCAGATGCCCGACAACAGATGAGTGACTAAAGAAACTGTGGTTCATATACACATTGGAATTCTATGCAACCGTCAGAAAAGATGAAGTCATAAAATTTTCCTATGTATGGTTAGACACAGAAACTAATATTCTGAGTGAAATAAGTCAGAGGGAGAGAGAGATGAAATAGTCTCACTCATTTATGGATTTTAAGAAAAATAAAAGACATTATTGTAGTAATACCCACAGACAATAGAAAGGGCTGAAAGGATTGGCTCACAATATGAAGCCTACCACAAAAGGTGGTAAGTGCAGTTAGAGAAATAACTATATAAAAAACTATTACAATAATAGTTATGAGTAAAAGAAGTACAATATCTGTCTTAAATACAGGTGTAGAGTGGAGAGGAAAGATATGGGGAGCATTGGTGGTGGGAATGTTGTACAGGTGAAGGGGGCTGTCCTTTTTATGACTGAGGCCCAACTGCAAACATGTTTGTAATTTTGAAACTATTTTAAATAAATAAAAAAGAAAAAATAATTTCAGTTCTTTAAGTATAGAATGAGAACATCAGGTTTAGCTATCTCTTTCATATTATATAAAAATAAAAACATTGTCAAGAAGTGTGTACCAGAATCTTCAGTATGTAATCCCTAAAGTTAACCTAGAATTCTCCAGAAATTGAAGAAATAATTTACAATTAGTCTGTTCAGGGTGACCTCATCCCCATGTTATAATCTTGTAGGTTTCAGATATTAGCGTCATAATGCTCACCACCTTTTCAGAGTTTAACAAGTGCAAGTTGATTTGGATTATCCATTCACCGTCCATTCTCAAACTCTGCTTTTCCTTGTCCTTTAAATGTAGCTTTAAGAAAAATTGCAAGAGAAATTTATAATCCATTGGCTTCATAACTATTTTTTACTGTTTTTTGTTGGAATTTCTGAAACATAAAAGACAGAAAATGTGTCTTCATAACTTTACAAGTTATCAAACAAGATTTCTTTTGACTACAGGGAGTTAAAATCCTTACTGGAGATACTTATAAATGTAATACATATTTTAACTTTTCTCATATACAAGAATATTTTAGAGACCAGATTTGGACAGTTATAATATGGCTGTTAAGCAATGCCATTTATGGTCAGTTTCTTCCCATGGTTTTCTTCATTATAATTAGTGCAAAGTCCTTGGTTTAATCATTTCTGTATTTCATAAATATTCTTTATCTGGATTTCAAATCACAGATACAGAATTAAATGCTTCATACCATTAAGACAAAATCTCCACAAGAAATAATTATTGGATTATAGACATACAAAGGGCAATCTTACAGAAGGTAAGCTGCTTGCCTTGAATGTGATTTTAATGGTGCTTGGTCCTAACACTTCCTGAGGACCTCCATAAATCATATCTGATCACAGAGCCAGGAACAATCCCTGAGATAAAAACAGTAGTGCCTTCTTCATAAATACACTAACACACACAAATAAAAGAAAATAAGAGAAAAGAAAAAATAGAAAGTAAAGAAAAGAAAAGAAAAGAAAAAAGAAGATAAGGAAAGGAAAGAAAATAATCGAAAAGGAAAAAAAGAAAAGAAATATTTGGTAGATTTCTCTCTCTGGTCACAATAGTGTTACATTGAGCTTTTTTATTTTAGTGAAAATTAGGATATTGAATTGTGCTTTTTTTTCATGTAGTTTCATTACAAAAGAAAAATGAGGCAAAAAGAAATAAGGTTGCTAATCAGATGACTTTAAAATAAGTAAATTATCCTGAAATATTGAATTGGACCGCGTGTAGTCATTAAGATCCTTCAAAGTGTAAAAGGGCACCAGAGAAATGGCTAAAGGCCTTGGTCAGTGTGACAGTTTTGAAGACAGAAAACAGTTCATGAGCCCAGGGAAGCAGGAAGCTTTCTGTAAATGCAAAAGTCAAAGAAGTGAAATCTCTAGAATATCCAGGAAGTAATGTACTTATCAATCCTTTGACATTAGCTCAGTGAGATTCATGCCAGACTTTCAGTCTACAGAATCAGAACATGGTTTTTTAGACTGTGTGGCAATTGATTCCAGTTGCAACAGAAAACTAAAACACCAGGCAGTATATATTATCAAGTTATTAATTACTAATAACTCTGAGAAGTACTATTAGCATAGGACTACGAGAATCGCTATAGTTGTGCCTGATATGAAATGAATAAAAATGTTCAAATGCCTGCATTTAGCCTTGAAAATAATTCAAGATGTAGAATTTTATGCTTACTTATTTAACCTCTACATGTGTTCACACCATCTTTCATCATATCCAGGTTAAATTATCAGGACCCGAACACAATTTCAATATAAACCAAGATCTTAATGAATTTATTATTTATCACTGGGTCAGTTCATTAGTCAATACCAAAATAATGAAGAGTCAAACAGACATTTAAGTTATAAATCCATATGTTTAATTGGTAAGTGCTTTGGTATTATTAGCTATTATGATAGGAGGCTTGAAAAAAAAACCAACCATGAGTTACATAAACAGTACAGTTATTGGAATTGAGAGAAGCTCAAACATTTAAATGTTATGAATAACACTTAATAATGGATACAAAATCAACATAAGAAAGAAAGTATACATTTTACAAGAATATTTAAAGGGCCCGGAGAGATAGCACAGCAGCGTTTGTCTTGCAAGCAGCCAATCCAGGCCCAAAGGTGGTTGGTTCGAATCCCGGTGTCCCATATGGTCCCCCGTGCCTGCCAGGAGCTATTTCTGAGCAGATAGCCAGGAGTAACCCCTGAGCAACGCCGGGTGTGGCCCAAAAAAACAAAAACAAAAAACAAAAAAAAAAGAATATTTAAAGATATTTTAAAAATATAAAATTTAAAAAGTTTTTTTATTAGACCCAAACATTATCTTAGAAGTAGTCAAAATTAGGATGAGTTTGGAGAGTTGGTTATGCTATGTTGTGACATTTATTATTTCTATATATCAAAAAAATTAATCCAAATTTAAATGCTAATTCAAGGATTTCTTCTTTAATAATCCAGAAAAGGGCAATAGCACAGCACAGGGCATTTACCTTCCACACAGCTGATCCAGGACTGACCTGGGTTCAATCCCCAGGGTCCCATATGTCCTCCCACGACCCCCCCCCCACCCCGAGCCAGGAGTGATTTCTGAGTGCATAGCTAGGAGTAACCCCTAAGCATCACTGGGTGTGGCCCCAAAAAACAAACAAAAAAGATCTTTATTTCCTTATCCTGAGGATTAAAGTCCCTCTTCCTAACTTGTAGTAATGACTGAAATCTCTATCTTTGTCCTTATCCTGAGGATGAAGGTCCCACTTCCTAATTTGTAGTAATGACTGGAATCTCTATCTTTGTGCTGTGTGTTATACTTTACAAAATTTTATCAAACTTGTCTAGACAAGTTTAAATCTATGCAGTGCCTAGGCTTCACTCCTCACTTGACTTTAGCAGGCATTGTATACACATGGCCTTAACTTCAGTTCTCCCTGCAACCACACAGCAAGTCAATTTAGTTGACTATGATAAGGAGCCGCAGGGTGTTTACATTGAAATATTGGATACAAAAACAGCATTCACAATATCACCAATTCCCTGTGGCTAGTGAGGTTTTCCTAGTGTTTATATCATCTCCCCAAAGCTGTCCATCAACTCCCAACCACTAGACTCCCCAGAGACAAGCCAAGAAACTTCAGCGGCTGAAAGAAGAAATTGACCAAATCACCTAGCAGTTTCAGACAACCTGAAAACAATTGTGGGGACAGTTTAGAGTCCAAAGATTCATAAGCAATTACTCATCATGATACCGGCCACCCCAGCATGCAATGTCTTTGTTATTAAGACAATTTTGTTGGTGGTTTCTAACTGACCATATTGTATTGAGAGAACGAAGACAGGAATACAAAGGAGAAGATATGTATTCATCTATCATTTCATGTCTTATATCAATACATATTGTGATTTCAATGTTATAACACATACTTTAAAGTAACAGTCATAATTATCATAATTAAAGAATAAGTGCCAAGTGTGAATTACCAGGTCAGGGGAGGATGAAATTGTTGTTGAATCCTGAGTGATCAGAAGCAGTAGGTTACTCGAGATAGCCAGAAGCTTTTATAAGAACCTGGTTGACTTCTTCGGAGGTGAGGTAATCACACTTGTGGTTTCTAAATATTTATTAAATCTTATTTATTTTTATGACATAATATTTATGTTTTAAAAATCATGCTGGTTTATAAAACTGTTATAATTTGGGACTACAACTTTGGCCCTCTTGTAAATACAAGTTATAACCTGCTTTTGAAGGTCCTTTTAGGCAATGTAATAAGAAAAGGTAATTGCTTTGTAAGAGAATAGGACATGTAGGAATGGTCTGAAGGAAGAGGAGAGATGAGGGGGTAGATCGGCCTAAAGGTAGGAATAAATGGGTAGATTTGAAAGTACATGGGAGCCTTAGGTTGATGGGGCTAGGTACATTATAATGTGTGAGGCAGAAATGTTTATAGAATCTGATTGGTTTGAAGGATTAATGATATGGGAGTATTACATGCAGGATTTCTGCACAATATCAGCAGTAGACATGGAGTTGAAAATATTTGTCTCAATGAATACATTATTGAATGTAGAATTTCTCTCAAATTTTATATGAGTAGGTCACAGGGGAGCTTAACTAGAAATCCCCATCCCCTAGGGCAGTCAGAAAAGCCTTCTCTTATTGCTATGAAGTTCATGTTTCTTTTTATATGTGCTTTGTGGAAAATTTTAGGATTTTTTAATCTTAGAGGTCAGTTAGCCACATAAATCAAAATAACAATGGCAACATAATCATAGAATAAAATTAATGACATAGTGAAGATATGACTATAATTAATATACTGTATTTTACATTCTGTTTTATTTGTTTCTTAATTTACTCTTACGGTGTCATGAGTGGAACTAGGGCTTCATATGCAGGGTTTATGTTATAATATCAAGTTGTATCCCCAGCAACAGATATGTTAAAATCTTTTCTGATGAGTATTTTGATTATTTGAAGATTTTACTTTCTTGGAATTGGGGCAATAGGTCAGTGGAATTGTGAACTCCTGAGTTTTATTCCTAGCCCTAATTGTCATCCTCATAACTACAACATAACTGTAATGTGTGGTTCCCATATACAAAAATTAAAAAAAATGTGGTTCCGATAAACCAAAAAGAATTCAAAAGTACAATGGAAAAATCATTGGCCACACAACTAAAATAATGGATGCTTATTCTAGAGACTTCATATGGGAAAATTCTGTTAAGCATTTGAACTATAAAATGCTCATTTGTTTCTTCAATAATTACCTTTTTAGGTTAAATGACAAGAAACAGCTATCCTTGATCATCATATAAAATTTTCTAAAACTATAATAGCTTGGAAAGTATAATGGTCTTAACAACTATCTCTTGTATAATGTCTCGACTCTATGTAAAAATGTGGGGGAAAAGGAAATGCAATGTCTTATAAAGTGAAAGTTAGATGCTTCCTCTACTGATTTCAGACTCTCTTAGTTACTTTCTTAGGCTTCTAGAAATTTAAGTTACAGCTCTCTTTCAAAGTTTCCTTTTTTAATAATCTTTGAACTCAGTCAGTTAAAAATCATTATTTCTCCTTAGAGATTTGTTGTAAATATCAAATGTTATACATAACATTGTTTTGAAATTATTTGTACCTAAGCTTGTCATTACATCTGTATGTTTCTATTGTATTACTTTTTTTTTTTTTGGTTTTGAGGCCACACCCATGATGCTAAAGGGTTACTCCTGGCTATGTGCTAAGAAATTGCTCCTAGCTTGGGAGACTATATGAGATTCCGAGGAATCGAACCACAGTCCATCCTAGGTCAGCTGCGTGCAAGGCAAACACCCTACTGCAGTGCCACTGGTCAGACCCCTGTTTTACTTTTCTTTTCACTCAAGGAAGTACCTAAGAAACCAGAAAAAAATATTTATTAGTTAAAACTATTGCAAAAATGATTGTTTTATCAAACTTTCAATAGGTTCTAGAGAGGGTATAATTTTGATCTCTTGAGTGATTCTAACAGATGGCAATTGGTCTAGGTACTTCTTGGGCTTACTGATTCATGAGTAGTGAAACCAAATGTTTGGTTATTAAAAACATAAATAATGATGTCTTATTAAGGCTTACATTGTGATCGAAATAACATTGAATCATGTTCAATGTTCTCAAACATCCCCATATATTCTGTGTTAACAATGGAAAACAGTGTCCAATTCTAGTACTAAGTTAGGGGTTTTAATGTTCCTGAGACACAATAATGAGGAGGTAGCCTGAATCTCAGAAGCCCCTCACAACTGTCCTTCTTTCCTTGGTTTTTTTGAACTTTTTGTTTTTAACCCCAGAATCTTTCTTCTATTTCAGCAATGTACCAAGTCGACTCTTATTCACCTTCCTAAATATAGAACTTCTAACCCCATAAGCCCTGTGTTATAATCAAGCTTTTTGTGATAAGAGAGTTTTTAAACCATCATGAAAAATGCTTATAATGGTTATCACATGGAGCACTCAGTATCCTTAAAGGATTTATGTATATGATGGAATCTTCCCTTTAAAGGAATTTATCAACCAGCACATTTCCATTCTCGTGTACAGAAAATGCATTTAGAACCATAAAAACCACAATAAACGAGCTCTTTACTATGCCAACCGTTGTAGTAATCAAGCTCCTTTCTTTCTAAGGTATTTAGAGTATCTCATTAAGAATACTTCAAGAGGATGTAATGGCATTTTCCCCACATAAGCAAGGAGAGCATTTTGCATTTATATCTTTTCTTATCAGACTCTAGAGTGTTTGAGTAGTGTGGTCACTGAGATAATGAGGCTGGTAGGGTTCCTCACCCCTCTTTGACTACCTGTAAGTTATAATGGCTACAGCAAAAAAAAAAAAAAAAGCAAAATTGAGAATATTTCTACAATGTTAGAGGGATGTGTAGGAGAAAGAAAAGATTTACAACCACCACCCTGAAAGGCTCTGACGAATAATTTGAGCTCTGTTGCATGTCCCAGGCATATGGACTGTTGACGTTTTTAAGGGAATTAGTCAATGTACCTTTAAGGGAATTAATTAGTCAATGTACCTTTAAGGGAATTAATTAGTCAATGTACCTTTAAGGGAATTAATTAGTCGATGTACCTTTAAGGGAATTAATTAGTCAACGTATCTTTAAGGGGTGATGATAGCCCCCTCCTGTAATGGCAGATGGACCTGGTAGGTCCCCTGTACACATCCCTTGTACATGCCTACTGCAATAGCATCTATGAGGTGCTGCCTGCTCTGAATCAATCTCTCTCTCTCTCTCTCTCTCTCTCTCTCTCTCTCTCTCTCTCTCTCTCTCTCTCTCACTTACTCAGAAACCCAGGGACAGAGGGGCAGCTGAAGATACTTAGTTTCTAGTTTCTACCCTTCTCTCTCCTTTCTCTCCCCTGGTAGGTCACTACATATTGGAATACTTGGGGGGCCCTCATCCGACCTCGCAGCTGGGTCCCCTGGCCAATGCAACCTTGGTTTTCTGCAGTCTTGCAGCATGCAGCTCTACAGCTATTTGCAGCCTGGCAGCCTTGCAGCTAACTTCAGTCATCTGCAGCTTACTGCAGAATTCTGCAATGGACCTTTCTTATATACGACCTGAAACATTTATCTGAGTTTAAAATATAGGATAATTTGACCAGAAAGTTCCATTCCAGCCCTCAAACAGTTTCTTAGTGAGAGTCTGCTCACAGTGTGAGTAGCTCCTGGTCTGGCTATGTTTTCTGCTGACCATCAGGTCTGGGTTAACTTGTCTTTCAGATGAGCTTCTGAGCTAGAAGATCCAAGATTTCTTGTCTGCTGATGTTCTGCAACACTCATCATACATACATTTCTTGAGTACGATGACAATAGGATTTGTAATGCAGAGGATTTGGTGCAATTGGACTTGTACCTTGTGGTCTTACTTTAACTTTTTAAGTCAACACTTTATTCCATTTAATAATACAAATCTGTTTTATATTGAGAAATTTGTATTACAGCATGGGTAAAATATTGACTAAACTAAAATAAAGCATTTTTATAGTATCCCATATGATAAAAATTATGAACATATATTTATAATATCATGACTAGGATGAATATACATGGGCATTAATATATTTATAATTATTTTAAAATTACTAGCCATTCTTTCACTATAAGTATATACAGATAATGCACACACATACTTTTCATATTCACATAGATTCAACTAAATCATGGATTGAAAATATAGATTTTAGGGGCTTGAGAGATAACACAGCTGTTTACATACCTTGTACACAGCAAACAAAGGTTCAACTTCCAGCATCCTATATAATTTCTTGAGCTGGCCAAAGTGATTTTTTTAAGTACATAGCCAGGAGTAATGCCTGAGCACCCGCCAAAATAATACTGACTTTTACTGATTTTTTTTTTTACAGTTTTACCTCTGTTGATTTTATCTGCTTCACACATAGTGATCTGAAGTTCTGTTTTTAAACTGTGGTCCACATACCAGTAGATGGAAATTTAATGAAGATCCCCTAACAACCAAATTTCTTCCTAATTATGCAGCAGTAGCTAAAATATGCAACATTTGTGACATTAGATTTAAAAGATAAAGTACGATCTATATTTATTTTTGTTTTGTAATAGCAATCCATTGATCTGTAAATATCTCTTCTATTTTTCCCTGGCCTTGCAGGTGTGAAAAGGTTGCTGAATGCTAATTTGACTTCTACAGAGAAAATATGCCAGTACTACATATGCCTTCTGATATGAGACTTGAGCTTACACAGATTTCATCTACGCTGGAGGGTCTAGGGCAAACTTGATATAAATACATATATGTAGGACATGAAAACATAATTGCTCATGAATAATCACAACTTTTAAATTGTCCCTTTTAAATTGTGAACCAAATAACTGAACATAGTTACTTATCCATTTGAGAACAAAGAGATGGAGTCTCTTTTTGCATATCCCTTTTCACCCTAGATTTTGTACTTAGATACTTCTGTTTAAGCAGCTATGTGTAGCTGTGAGATTACCAACTGGGAGAGACTGAGGGGACCTGTTGTCTCTGTAAGTTTCTCTACCCTCTGTCTCCTGAAACTCTCCTGAGAGGGCCAAGAAGGGCCCAGCAAAAACTGTCTCCTAGAGGCACCCAAGCAGAAAAGCCAAGAAAGACTGAGTGAGTGAGTGAGTGAGTGAATGGAAGCTGGCTACTAGAGGTGCCCTAGCAGAAAGGGAGATCCTTTGTCTGTGAAGGCAAGTAGGAGGGGTCTACCCCTACTGTCTTCTGAAACTCTCCTGAGAGGGCCAAGGAGCACCCATCAAAAAATAAAATAAAATAAAAAAATAAATAAATAAATAAAGAGCAGCCATGTGTACAACAGAGGATTGAACTAAAAGCGCTCACTTGCCTTGTTTCTCTTTGTCTCTGTGCATGGCTCTTACTAACTGCAAGGAGCAATGACATCATAATAAACCTGAGAGACTATTTGTATTTTTTTCTGTTTGTTTGCTTTTTTGCTATCTGAGTAATTGGCAAAATAAAAGTCCCACAAAGTGGGTGATGCTTAGCAGCTGCACCATCAATGTATGGCTATCACTTATGTGTGGGCCGTTACGCTAGTGTCAGGGTCACAGCAATAAAAATGTCCTCTCAGCAAAGAAAACTTCTGAAGAAAATCAAAGCTTCCTTGAAGTGGTCGCAATTTCTTTTGCACCTGAGTTGATTTGGCATGAGTGAGGTTTGCATTTGTTATCATTTTACAATGAGGAAAATCCCATGAAGTTTTCTTTTTACAGAAGCACAGTGAAAATCCTGTGAAGTACTTTCATTATTGCTGTTGTTGTTGTTTTGAGGAGGCACACCCAGCAGCACTCAGGGGTTACTTTTGACTCTGCGCTCAGAAATCACTCCTGGCACACTCTGGACTATATGGGATGCTGGAAATCAAAGCCTGTCGTTCTTGGATCTGCCTTGTGCAGGGCAAAATGCCCTACCGCTGTGCTATAGCTCTAGCCTCATTTTAACATCTTGTGCTCTAGGTAGGTCTGGATGGCCATAATAGGCTGGTTCTTTGCACTGGCACATCAGCAGATGACATTCTTGAACCTGCTGGAAGAATCCTGCTCTTTTGGTATCTGGAGAGGCAGAATCTGAAGATTCATACATATATATCTGAAGATGAATCCCATCTTCAATCCCTCTCATGTAGAGGTCATGCTCAGTCCTTCCCATTGCTAATGAGTTGTCGTTTCCATTGAGCATTTCCTCCAGACTATGGTCTTCATCACTAAGTTTTCCCTATTTGGGATTTTTAGCCCTGATATTCTGCCAAAACTGTACACTTCCATGATGTTAATTCCACAGAATAAAATCCACCTATTTAAATTCTAAGAATGCTAGCTAACAAGGTAGCCCAAGACTAAGATCTTGATGTTACATGATTATGCTACGCCCAGGGTGCAGACACAGTGATCTTGAGAAGTGGAGATCCTGAGTGCTATTGAGCATCAGAGCATACACATGATGGGAGCTGAAAAGTGTGTCTGCAAGCATGGTTGTTCTGCTGTTCTCATAATGCTTATGACAAGTACTTCATCTCAGAAGCAGATTTCAGAGGGACTTGTGCAGTGCACTGTTCACCCATAAATCAAGAAATAGGGTGGCCCAGATCCTCCTATTTTGGATTAGATGGTATTAAAAATGAAATGTCTAGTAATAAACACTTAGCTGAAGAGGTTAGCAACTGGGACCGGGAGGGAGAGATGAAAGAAGCAGGACTGCTTGATTTATTAAATGGACAGAATCCCTAATTTTGCAATTTCACACCATTTTACTGTTATGCTCTCAGTAGAAATGGAGAGCAGCTGGTTACTACCACCTGTGGAAGTATCCATCAGTATCAAATACCATTAATAAATTTCTTGGCAGAGTTTTCAGACAAAGAAAATGACCAATTTATTTCATATTGCCAGATTGGTAAATCATTGACTGCATTTTTCATTTAAATTCAGCATGTTTTCTGAAGATGGTTTGTCTCTGAGTTTAGAGCACAGAATATAAAATTTTTCAGATCAATGGAAAAAGGAGGTGACTTCGGTTGGTAATGGCAGAAACTGCAATTGCATCTTTTGAATCTATTGATCTTGGATGGAAACAAGACAACTTCATTCCATTGGTCCTAATGAAAAGAATAGGTGTTATCATTCACCAAGTTGTAGGAGAAGGGTAATATACATAGCCATAATGGTACTTTTCACAGATGAATTTGTATATCCTTTATGTTCCTGTGCCCTTAATAGATTTCACATATTACATGACTTCCCAGATCTTATCTGCTACTCCTTCTATGGCTCATGAACATCTGGAATTCCATTTGTGCTAGTGGTTTTGCCACAGAATTTGTGATTTATAGATATAGATAACATTTTATAGGCAATATTTATGGACTATGGTGATTCTTTATTTAGACATTTATTTTCTACTATCTTTTGGGGAAGAGTGTAGTGATTGGTCACACAGTAGAACATCTCCTAAAAATGCCTAAGTCTCCTCTCCAAGAAATAGATTGTTTGTTAGTTGGAACTGTATTAAGGCAATATAGGGCTGGAGTGATAGCACTTCATTTGACTTGCTCATTTGTCAAGATCATTTGCCTTGCATGCAACCAACTTGGGTTCAATACTGGGCATTCCAAATGGTCCCCCAAGCCTGTAGGAGAGATTTCTTAGCATAGAGCCAGGTGTGGCCCCAAAACAAAGTCAATTAAAAACAAACAAAAAATACAATTTAGTAGAGTTGGTGTAGATGGTTATGAGTGAGGGAGAACAACTTGTCTCTTTTGACCTTTTCATCAAATTCATAGGCTTATGATGACTTTTTCAACTTCAATATCATCACCATAATGGAAAAAACTATAAGATACTGAGAGAAAAATTCCCCTACTCCTTTACATTCTTCTTGGACTGCTTCCACAGTCAACATGCCATCAAAAAATTAGTGGGTAAAAAGAACAAATTCAGTTACATACAGAATCTTAAAGGACTATTATCCAAAGCAGATGATGCTTTCCTCCTCCTGAGGAATTGCTATAGGATTGAGGGGATCAAAGTAGTCTGAGTGCAAGTAGGAAGGATTACTTCTTATGTGTTATCTCAGAGAAGGTAAATTTCTAATAGGGGTGATAAATGATACATTTTCCTTCTGAAAGTGTGCAGTAGGCCAAAAAGTTTGGGAATTTCTGCTCTACATGAACATCACTTCTTTTGTAATAGCCTTTAGTTGTTGTTGTTTTGTTTTGGGTTTATAGCTAGCTATGCTAAGGGCTTACTTTTTGGCTTTGTACTCAGGGATCACTCCAGGCAAGGCTTAGGAACCATATAGAGTGTTGGGAATCAAATCAGATATGAGTAAATCAAATTCTCTATTAATTATACTATATTTATACTCTTCTCAATAATTCCTTTAAAAAATGTTGAAATGGCCATATCTGATACTGCACAGAATTACTTTTAGCTATACTGTTTTGGGCATTACTTTGTATACCTGTGAGGTGCCAGAGAATCAATCCTAGAGCAGCTGAGTACAAAGCAAGCTCCTTACTCACTGTGCAATCTCTACAGCCAGATTCAATGAATATTCAACTTGAAAGGTTGTTTGATTAAACCAATTTTCCTTCTCAATAAAACATATAAATTTATGAATTCATCTTTAACTTTGGAAGCTTTAATGCCTTCAAATATTACATGATACCAATCTATACTCTCTGAGTTCAGAACACTTGCTCGGAACCTGACTCAGCTCTTGGTCTTTGATAAGAAAGAAGAAATAAGTCTATTTTAGCTTCATTATTAATCCAGCTCTCATCGCATTGGCTTGTTCTCTCTTCTTATCTTTGAACTTATATTGATTTTTTTTCATAAGCTGCCTCTTCTATTCTTCATGCATCATTATATACAAATTGCAAATGCTTCTTGAATTAATTCTTTTTTTTTCTTTTTTCAATTATAATTTAGGTAACATGGCTATAATAATGTTAACATTTACAGTATTTGTATACAAAGTTACTGCACTCTACTATCACCCTGCAGTACTAATTCTATGTACATCACCGCAAATTCACCCCTTTCACACAATCCCCATTGCATGGTTATTGTATGATTGTATGATGCCACTCACTTTCTGTTTTGTCTACATACTACATACAAACAAGATAACCCAGTATCTGTCATTTTCTCTTTGCTTCACTCAACTTGATATCTTTCCCTTTGCAGTGAACTGAAAGATTCTATCTTTTCTCATAGTTGCAAAGCATTCCATTGTAAAAGATACCACAACTTCTCAGGCTGGAGCAATAGTATAGTTGCTAGGGTGATAACCTTGTTAAGTGGTTGACCTGGGTTTGATCACTGGATCCTATATGGTTCCTTAAACATTACCAGGAATAATTCCTGAGTATAGAGCTAAGTGTAACCTCTGAGTACCAGTAGGTGTGAACTGCAAACAAACAAAAATCACAATTTTTTAATCTACTCATCTGTCATCGGACATCTAGATTTTTCCATACCCTGGCTGTTGTACTCAGCATTGCAAAGGACAGAGTTGTACATCTATATTTTTAAATTAATGTTTGTGTTCATTGTATGTATTATTTAATAACTTTCAAGATATTTTCAAAAGTATATATAGAATCTTATATAATTCAACAAGCTTGAAAGAGAAGGTATAATTTCTCAGAATGATTTTCAAGAAGAGTGGAGTTACAAAATAGATTATTTTTTTGTGGCCTGTCAACTTTGAATACTGTCAAGTACTTCTGTTGATTTCTTAACTATATCTCCTCTTTCCCTGCTAGGCCCTCAGGGTACTTCTGGTTTCCAACAATGTCCTATTGGAGTAGAAACCCACATCTGAGGCATAACATCCCGAGTACTCTTTATTATAACCTGTTTTTAAATAAACTCCTCTGTCATGGAGGTATTATTAGATTATAAAAATATGTTTTCTTAAAAGATACTATTTACATATTTAAAAGGGAGAAAATCATGAATAATAAAATCTGTTATTTATTTTAGCATATTTTTAACAAAGAAATCAAGTTTAAGTTATCTTAGGCGACTAGGTCTATTTATTTGTGAATTGACTATTTAAAAAAGATCTAAGACATGGGGCCAGAGAGATAGCATGGAGGTAGGGGGTTTGCCTTTTATGCAGAAAAACGGTGGTTTGAATTCCAACATCCCATATGGTCCTCTGAGCCTGCCAGGAGCAATTTCTGAGTGAAGAGTCAGGAGTAACCCCTGAGCGATGCCGGGTAGGACCCCAAAACAAACAAAAACAAAAACAAAAAAAGGATCTAAGAAATTTTAGAGAAGTGGGATATGATATGTTTTAAAATGCATTTGTAGGAAGGGAAGATAGGGCTGATGGCCTGATCTAGGTTCCATTTCCATTACCACCTGGCCTTCCAAGCATCACTTAATATTGTTGTAGAGATCATAAGTACCATTAGGGTTGCTCTGGTGGCCTCCAGAACTAGGGGTCTTAGATACTTCATATCCTCAAACCTAGTCATAAAGATGTTTGGAAAAATATTGTCCAAAATAGTGGCCAGACGCCCTGAGTATTACTTGATTATTCCTGTCCAAACCAAACAAATACATTAAAATGCCTTTGTTTGCCAATGTTCACCCAAGATCACATTATGATGCTAAATTCTATTTGCTTGTAATTTTCATTTTTATAACGCATGATAAAATTTTAGTATAGCTTTGTTTTGTTTTAGGATCATATCTGGCTCAGGGGTCATTCATGGATTATCCTCAGAGGTCACTACTAGACATGTAACAGGGACTGTATGTGTTGCCAGGGATTTGGTCCAGGGTTAGTTGCATTCAAGGCAAGAGCTTATTCTTTGAATTAACTCTTTATAACCTCTAAATATGTTTTGTCATGTTTTTTTTTAATATAATTTTTATTTTGATCATAGTGTCTTACATATTGTTGACAATAACATTTTAGGTACATATTTACATAAAATCAGGGGGGATTCCCATCCCCAAATTGCCCTCCCTACCCCTCCATTTTTGTCCTACCTCCCATTTCCTCTTCCCTCACCCTCAGGGCGGCTAGAATATGTGGTCCCCTCTGTATCCAACCCACTACTTAGTAGTCTTGCACCTGTTTGGTCTTGATGCCTCCCTTATCTCCCCCTCTAACTGTAGGCAGGACTAGCTAGTTCAAGTTGCGTGGTTTTGCCTGAAAAGGAGGAGATAAATAAACTGGGGTAAGAGTCTAATACTCCCAAAATGGGTGGAATCCTTCTAGAGGCTCTCATCATCGATTTGGGAGATGGAGGAGAGAAAGAAGGTGAAACACTCCACCAGTACCAAAAAAAGTGTCAATTATCCAGTGAGGACTCCAGCTATATCGATAAGCACCACAAAAAAACAGACGAAAAACAAAGCAAAACAAACAAACAAAAAACAAAACAAAAACAAACAAACAAACCAAAAGCACGCCATGGTCTTGAAATAAGAAACATGGCATGGCACATAACGAAGGAAAAGAAAAGAATAGAAAAAAAATAAGTATAATTGGGGACAACGATTTCAATAATCACACCCAAACAGAGGAATTGACCAAAATAGATAGGTAAATAAAAATAATAATAACAATAATAAATGAAGGTAAAAGATATATATATATATATATATATATATATATATATATATATATATATATATATATATATATATATAAAATACCAAGGTTTTGTGCTTTTTGCATTTTTGTTTTTTCCCCTCCTGCCCTGGCACAGTAAATATTGGGGTCATTCGAAAAGGAATTCACATGGCCTAAGAAATATGGGGTATCTCCGTCCTTGGAGTATACTGTCATGGGATCAGCTCTACACTTTGCTCAGGATCATTTATTCTCCCGGTGGTGTTTTTTGGTGTGTGGAAGACTTCTGTTCTGTCCAGGGTGATACACTCAGAGTTCTGTGTTTAGAGGTCTCAGTATCTGCACAGATCCTGCGGTAGGACTTATGGTGAAGTCAGACTTTGTGGTTCTAGAGGTTCTGTTACCTCAGTGTCGTTTTAGTCCATCTTCTGTGGTTGGTGCGCTTGGTCTTTGCACTAAACCTAGGATGGCACCTAGGTTAGCATCTTTCTTTGTGCTTCCAGAAGGCCCATTCTGTTGCAGTTGTCTCTGTCAGACCTTTGGGACTGGGGATCATGCTTATTGTGCAAGTCATAGTTCAATCCCTAAACTAGGGCTTTTTTATTGGTCCCAAGATGTATACTGTCTGGTCGTGGTTCTAGTAGCCAGTCATCTGTAGGTCACGATCTTGGCTTTTGGACCTACCAAAGGGTGCCGAGTCTTCTGGTTTTGTCTTGACGTTAGCTGGTAAGGTAGGCTAATCTGCTCTAAGGTCAAGTTGTTCACATTTTCCTATTTGTCAGGATATCATGTTAGAGCTGGCCCTTGTTGTTGACCCCGCAGTATTAAGGCTGTCCCGGTCGGAGTTTGTTTCCTGCAGCTGTTGTGAAGAGCTGTGCCGATTCTATGTCTGGGATCCAGGGTTCAAGGCTGGATGAATGGCATCTAATCATCTGAGATCTAAGTGATTCCACATGACATATTTTCAAGGTAGGAGATACCCCTGTATTGTAAACAACTATGAGTTCCTATCTCTAGTAGATAAGAGCTCTTTTTTTATATGTAAGATTTCCCCATTATTTAGTGTGTCTTTGCAGGGGGAGGTGGAGCTACGTTGTATTGTCGGTGTGATTGGGGGTGGCCAGAGGGGATAACAGACACAGGTCACATATCCAAAAATGATAAAAAAAATAATAATAATAAAATAAAATAAAATAAATAAAATGTATGTGCTCGCAAATGTATATATAGGACCAACATTTAAAAATAAATAAATAAATAAATTTAAAAGAGAAAAAGAAAAAAAGAAAAAAAAAGAACTAAAATGAATTAGTGAAGTTTTTAAAGGACCAAAGTGGTGCAAAAGACTACCCTACATTTGGGGGAGAGCAGGTAACGAGGTGGTGTATTACAGGTCTTATGCCTATGTTGGAAGTACAGTTTTTCCCTTTGTCTTTTGGGTTTTTCTTGTGATGTGTGGGTTCCCAGGCATCTTCCTATCACACCCCCTGACCTTCTTCAGGTTGGTAAAAATTTGCGGCAGGGAGGTCTTGGAAGAGTTTTTGCATTGGGGATACTTTTGGACCTAGGTCCGGTTTCAAGAAACAGTCCACGTTAGGGGGAGTTGGTAGGGAGGGCCTCGCAGCATGAGTCCGCAGGGGAGTTGGCTGTCTTTTCTTGCCCGGGACGAGGTGTGGGTTTGACTGGGTGTCCCTTCTCTTGGGTGCTGGGTACTGGTTCGTTGGGGTAGGAGGTCGATCTTGTTGCCTAATAGATTAAGGACTGAGGGTGAAGTGTTTTAATATAGAGGGAGGTCTGGATGGGATTGAGGGGTGGAGGGATAGTTGGATTTCCAGAGGGGGGAAAGGGTAAGGTGTATGGAAGGGGTAGGGAGGGAGAAAAGAGAAAAATACATTAGAAAGAAAGGGATAAGAGAAAGGATAGAAAGTAAAGAAAAGAATAGAAGAGAAAAAGATAACCAAGAAAGTGGTGAGAAGAGAGGAGAAAATAGCAAGGGAATGCTGGTTTGCTTGAATGTGTTCAGTGAATAGAGCATGTAGTTTGGGTCTGTACATCGCTGTTACTGCTTCGGTGGTCTGACTGGTCACGTGCTTGAAACCCTAAAAGAAGGTAAACCTAGAGATAAAGTGTATGTTAAAGAGTTTTCTCAGGGCCATCTCGTAGTGCAAACTGGGTATGGTATCTCGTGTGGTATCCCGAGTTGCCATCTTAGCTTGTCCGCCCTTTGTGTCCAAGAACGCCTGTGGGCAGAAAAGCTGAGAGGTTATTTTAAATATAGTAAGATAGAGGCATTAATACGTAGTTTTATGGGATGTTTCCATTGGAGTCAGTGGATTGCCTTGGTTTTCTTTACCTGTGTTCCTGTATACAATCTCTACAGGATTATTATGGGCCATTATTGTAGAAGGTTGATTACGTACCTGTTCTCTCTATGCTGCTATTCTGGTGTTGCTGTTTTCTTTGTGGTATAATGTGTAGTCGAGAGTTTGTGTTGTTCCTTTTTCATGTGTTTTGGGCACTGTTCCCAGGTATATGTTGACTATTACAGTGATTGGAGTTTCTACCCTGTTAGACCCTGTTATTTGATTGTTAAGTATTAGTTGTGATTGAGATGTATGTTCTATGTGCTTCAGAATAGTGCTACCATTCTGTGTTTATCTTTTGTCTTCTGACTTACTTCGTTTAACATAACATGATCTAAGTCCATCCACGTTGCTGCAAAATCTGTGATTGTATCATTTCTGACTGCCATGTAATATTCCATTGTGTATAGGTACCACATCTTAATGATCCATTCATCTGTTGTTGGACATCGCAGTTGGTTCCAAGATTTGGCTATTATACTGAGTGCTGCGATAAATAGTGGGGTGCACACGTATTTTGGAATGAATGTTCTTCCAATTTGGGGGTATATACCTAGGAGTGCAATTGCTGGGTCAAAAGGAAGGTCAATTCTGAGTTCTTTGAGTACTCTTCAGACTGTTCTCCATAGATGTTGGACTAGGGGGCATTCCCACCAGCAGTGGATGAGAGTTCCCTTCATACCGCATCCACGCCAACAAAGATTGTTCTCAGTATTTTTGATGTGAGCCATCCTCACTGGTGTAAGGTGGTATCTCATTATTGTCTTGATTTGGATCTCCCTGATGATGAGTGAAGGTGAGCATGTTTTCATATGTTTGTTAGCCATCCTTCTGTCATCCTTAGAGAAGTGTCTATTCATTTCTTCTCCCCATTTTTTTATGGCTTTATTTGGTTTTGAGGGGCTCAGTTTTCTGAGTGCTTTGTAAGTTCTAGATATCAGCCCTTTATCTGATATGTCGAGTGAAAAGATTTTTTCCCATTCTGTTAACTGTCTTCTTGCATTAAGTAAGGTTTCTTTCGCCATGCAGAAGCTTTTTAGTTTGATGTAGTCCCATTTGTTTATGTTTGCTGCTAAGGTTCTTGCCATTGGTGCTCCATTCTCGAAGACCTTTTTGATATATAGGTCTTCGAGTGTTCTCCCTATTTTATTCTCAATAAACTTTATAGATTCGGGTCTGATTTCAAGGTCTTTGATCCATTTTGAGTTGACTTTTGTATAGGGAGTGAGGTATGGGTTGATTTTCACTTTCGTACATGTGGTTTTCCAGTTGTGCCAACACCATTTGTTGAATAGGCTTTCTTTGTTCCATTTCAGATTCTTGCCTCTTTTATCAAATATTAGTTGGCTGTATATCTGGGGGTTTATGACTGGGAATTCTGTCCTGACCCACTGGTCTGAGGTCCTGTCTCTGTTCCAGTACCATGCTGTTTTGATTACTATGGCTTTATAGTATAGTTTCAAGTTAGGTAAGGAGATTCCACCCAGCTTCTTGTTTTTCAGTATGTGTTTGGCTATCCTGGGTCTTTTGTGGTTCCAGATGAATTTTGTAAATGATTGTTCTAATTCTTTAAAGAATTGTGTCTGGATTTGGATAGGGATTGCATTAAATCTATATAGGAGTTTGGGTAGGATAATCATTTTAATTATGTTAATTCTTCCTATCCATGAGCATGGGATGTTCTTCCATTTCTTTAGATCGTCTTCAATTTCTTTCTGGAGTGTTTTGAAGTTTTCCTGGTATAGGTCTTTCACTTCTCTTGTAAGGTTGATTCCTAGATACCTGATATTTTTTGATACTATCTTAAATGGAATTGTATTTTTAATCTCTCTCTCCTCAACTTCATTTTTTGTATATAGAAACGCTACTGTCTTTTGTGTATTGACTTTGTATCCAGCCACTTTGCTGTATTGGCTGATTGTTTCTAGGAGTTTTACTGTGGACTCTTTAGGGTTTTTAATGTATATCATCATATCGTCGGCAAATACAGATAGCTTGTGTTCCTCTTTCCCTATTTGAATTCCTTTGATTCCCTTCTCTTGTCGGATTGCTATTGCTAGAACTTCTAAGGTTATATTGAATAAGAGTGGAGAGAGTGGACAGCCTTGCCTAGTTCCTGACCTTCGTGGGAATGCTTCTAGTTTCTCGCCATTAAGTATAATGTTGGCTGTTGGCTTTTCATATATAGCTGTAACTATCTTCATGAAAGTTCCTTCTAACCCTATTTTGCTGAGTGTCTTTAACATGAAAGGATGTTGGATTTTGTCAAACGCCTTCTCTGCATCGATTGATATGATCATGTGGTTTTTGTCTTTCGTGTTGTTGATGTGATGTATCAAATTGATTGATTTGCGTATGTTGAACCAACCTTGCATTCCTGGTATGAATCCCACTTGGTCGTGATGTATGATCTTTTTGATGAAGTGTTGGATTCGGTTTGCTAAGATTTTGTTAAGTATCTTTGCATCTATGTTCATTAGTGAGATTGGTCTGTAGTTTTCTTTTTTGGTGGTGTCTTTGCCTTCTATGGGAATGAGTGTGATATTAGCCTCATAAAAGGAGTTGGGGAGGATTCCTGTTTTTTCTATGGTTTGGAAAAGCCTATGGAAAAGTGGTAGTAAGTCTTCTTGAAATGTTTGATATAATTCACCTTTAAATCCATCTGGGCCTGGGCTTTTGTTCTTAGGGAGTTTTTTAATTACATCTTCAATTTCCTCTGAGGTGATTGGTCTGTTTAGGCTTTCTAGATCTTCCTTTTCCAGTTTTGGAAGAGGGTGTTTGTCTAAGAATCTGTCGATTTCTACTGGGTTCTCTAGCCTAGTTGAGTATAGTTGTTCATAGTATGATCTCAAGATATGTTGTATTTCCTGGGGTTCTGTTGTAATCTCTCCCCTTTCATTTGTGATCCTGCTGATTTGGGTGTTTTCCCTCTTTTTTTTGGTGAGTTTTGCCAATGGTTTGTCTATCTTGTTTATTTTTTCGAAAAACCAACTCCTGGTCTCATTGATTTTTTGTATTGTTTTCTTGGTTTCGATGTTGTTTATTTCTGCTCTGGTGTTTATTAATTCTTGCCTTCTGGATGTGGTTGGATTTCTCTGTTGCTGTTGTTCCAATTCTTTGAGGTGATCTTTTAAACTGTTGGTTTTGTTATTTTCCTGTTTCTTGACATAGGCCTGTATTGCTATGAGTTTCCCCCTAATTACTGCTTTTGCTGTGTCCCATAAATTTTGACATGTTGTCTCTTCATTGTCATTTGTCTCAAGGAATCTTTTTATTTCTTCCTTGAGTTGTTCTTTGATCCAGCTGTTGTTGAGCAGCATGTTGTTTAATCTCCAGGTACTAGTTTTTCTCCATTGCTTCTTCTTGACATCAATTTTAACCTCTGTTGCATAGTGATCTGAAAGGGTACTTCTAATGATCCTTACCTTTGTGGTCTTATATAGGTTGGCTTTGTATCCTAATACATGGTCTCTTCTGGAGAAGGTTCCATGTGGGTTTGAGAAGAATGTGTATTCTGCTTTCTGGGGATGGAGGGCTCTATATAAATCTATTAGCCCTAAATCTTCTAATTTTTCATTTAGAGCTCTTATTTCTTTGCTATTTTTCTGTTTGGTGGATCTGTCCAGTGGTGATAGTGGAGTATTGAGGTCCCCTACTATTATCACATTTCCCTTCATGTGTTTCTCCAGGTTTGCCAGTAGTTGCCTCACATATTTTGCTGACTCTACATTAGGTGCATAGATATTGACCAGGGTTAGTGTTTCTTGATCTAATGTTCCCCTGATTAGTAAGTAGTGTCCCTCTTTGTCTCTGATCACTTCCTTGAGGTTGAATACAATTTGGTCTGATATAAGGATGGCTGTCCCTGCTCTTTTTTGTTTTCCATTGGCCTGAATAATTACTTTCCATCCTTTTATTCTAAGCCTGTGCTTATCCTGTAACTGTAGGTGTTTTTCTTGCAGAGAGCAGAAGTCCGGTTTATTTTTCCGAACCCAGTTCTCTACTATGTGTCTTTTAAATGGAGAGTTTAGTCCGTTCACATTTAGGGAAATTATTGATAGAGAGGACTGGTGTGCAGTTGTATTGTGTGGAGTGGTTGTTGTTACAATCGGAGGTTTGGATTGTGTAATTCATCTCTGAGTAAGTCGCTTAGGATCGGCTTAGTTTGCACAAATAGTTCAAGTTCGTTCATGTTTGAGAATGTTTTTAGTCTGCCCTCCCATATGAATGATAGTTTTGCTGGGTATGGGACCCTGGGTTGAAAATTTCTTTCATTCAGTCGTGTAAATATGTCATTCCACTGTCTTCTTGCTTGAATTATTACAAATGGAAGATCCGGTTTGATTCTTATGTCCTTTCCTTTGTACTTGAGGGTTTTTTTCTCCCTTATTGCTTTCAGGAGTTCCTCTTTCTCTTTGTTTTTTGCCATTTGGATTATTATGTGTCTTGGTGTGGGTTTATTAGGGTCTATTTTATTAGGGACTCTCTTGACTTCTTGGATTTGTCCTGAATTGTCTTTCCAGAGGGTGGGAAAGTTCTCTGTTATTATCTCCCTGACTACCTGTTCTTCCCCCTTCCCTATTTCCTCCCCTTCTGGTATACCCACAATCCTTAGATTGTTTCTTTTGTCCTTGTTCATTAGATATTGGATTTTTCCTTCCAGTGCTTTGCCTTTTATTTCTTTGTTGGTTTCTTTATCATTTTTTGATTGCAGTTTTCCTTCGAGTTCTTCGATGTGCTTCTCCAACTCTGTGTTTCTGCTCGTAAGGCTTGTTACCTTGTCTTTTAATTCCTTCACTTCTTTTTGTATGGAATCTCTCATGTTCTTTGACATTTCTTCTTTAATTTGGCTGATTCGTTCATCCATGGATTTCTTATACTCAGTTGCTAGGGTTTCTTTCAAATCTTTTATTAATTCTTGCATTTCCTTCCTCATGACAGCTTTTAGGTCTTCTTCCCGTGGATCTGTGCGTTTTGGTGGACTTGGAAATTTGATAGGGTTTGTCATGGTGTCTCCAGTTATTAGAGATCTCCTTGATTTACGCATTGTTCTTTGTATTTAATGGTGCATTTTGGAGTGCTGTGGCTTCTAATTTTGGCCTGCTTTGGTCCCCTTCCTGACGGTGTTTCTAGAGGGGCCTGTTGGGTGGGTTTGTTGAGCCTAGCCCTTTCTCCTCCCCTTTGCTACCTAGAGTTCAGCCTTCCTGCTGTGGGTCTTTTCCCTTTTCTGCTCCTTATTTCTGTCAGCGGTGCAGTTCCACTCCTGGCCACAATGGTTACTGGCGCTATTGAGCCTAGCTCCCAATCCCCCCTCCTTTCTCTGGGAGTCAATGGAGCTCCGCCCCCTCCACGCCTCTCTTGAAGGGTTCCCTCAGTCCAACCCTTCAGGCTCTGTCCTCACCCTTGGGGAGTCCCTGGTCCACTCCAGGGTCCAGGGGGGTGGACTGCTCTAGATCACTGAGAGTCCAGATGTCTGGCCCTATCTCTCCCGTCTATTCCGGTGGTTCAACTTGCCTTTATAGGCACCCCCCTGGGGGAAGGGAGTCACTCAACCCTCTCCGGCTGGCACGCAGGGGTCCCTGGGGGGAGGTGCCTACCTAAGCTACGCAAAGGGACAGAAATTCCCTCAGCCTCTCCTCACTCACTCCTCCAGCCGGCACGCCAGAGGGTCCAATCCAAACGCCACGCGCAAAGGGACAGAAATTCCCTCCGCCCCTCCTCACTCCCTCCTGCAGCCGGCACACCAGAGGATCTGACCCAAACGCGCGCGCAAAGAGACAGAAATTCCCTCAGCCCCTCCTCACTCACTCCTCCAGCCGGCACGCCGGAGGATCCGATCCAAACGCCTGTTTTGTCATGTTTTTATTTAAACTTTTAATTCCCTTCTTCTAAAAATTTTTCAGAATTTGAGTATTTAAAGTTACATTTCAATTAAATTTTCATAATGTTTAAAGATTTTTTGATGCTTGTGGTGCTGAGAAAAAAAATTATGTGAGTTTAGAAACTTATCCTTCAACATAAAATAGAGTTTAGTTATGAATTAAAAAAAAGATTCCAAAATTAGTGAATTTTAATGAACTCTAGGTTGACCAAGTATATTTTTCCACAAATGATTGATTAGTAGCTCTTCATTTTTCATGGCTAAAGATGCAGCAGTCTGATGAGGACACCTGTGGCTTCAGTGCCAAGCAAATCATGAATCTTAGAGCCTTAATGCTTAGTTAAGTTCTATGATCTTTGTCTTTCTGCAGTCTCAGTGTTCTTTTACCTATAATTCAGCCATCTTAACTTTTCAGTTGTACCTTTTCAATGAATGAGGAAAGGACTCAGAAGTTTCTCATTGTTTGGCCACATTTACCAAAACAAGACCATCTTTTAATTTTGCACTGGAGTCAAAGTAACTAAACACTCCAGCTCTTTCTCTGTATATTCAATATTTCCTATTCTTAGTGAGCACTTAAGAAGAACATTGATGATTTAGGCTGTAGGAGAAAACAAAGGGTTTTGATTTTCTAAACCAATCTGTACATCATTTCGATTGATGACCAAGAATGAAATAAACTCAGAATTTATATTTTCTTTATCTTATATTTTATTGTTATTATTATTAAAAATTTCACAAGTAATCTTGAGCTTAATTTCTATAACTCAGTGGAGAGTAGATTGTTTGACCAGAAAGAATACATAGACTGTACATAATCTATACTTAGCTACCACTGCAGGAGAGGAATTTATATAGCATGAGCTTACAATTGGGAACTGACAGACACTTGCTGTCCCTGGCACTTTTCACAATAAGAATTTGGAATAATGAATATTAAAATTTGGCGAAAGATCAACATTACAAAGTACTTATGTTCTTGCTCCAACCCTTAAAGTGAGTTGTCCTCAGTTACCCATACTCAAAGCCACCCCATATTTTGTTTAGGTTTGCAAATAAGACAAGTACCTGGGAGGTGAAGGGTTTTGTGTCCCTTATGGGTGACATAAGTCTGCAAACCCTCCCTTATTAAAAATTTACCCTTTATCTATAAAAACTAATTCATGTAACCATATACAAGATGGTTGCTTTGGGGACCTGAATTTAAAGTATTCACATGGTCCTCATTGAGATCAAAGCTTTCTCATTTCTTCACTGAGTCTCTCAAATGATTGATCTTGTGGTGACAGTGGGACTTTCCTGAAGACAATGTTTTGAACTTAATTATGTACTTCTATGTTATTTCTCATTTGGCTAAAGACCTTTGTGTGTATTTGATGTTAGGTATGACACTAGAGAGTTTAGTGTTTAGATATTTATAATTTTTGGAGAAATTATTTTACTTATTTTGTAAGTGACAAAGTCAAGTGCTCAGAGAATAGAAAAATAGCTAACCTAAAATAACACACAGAATACATTAAAACCTTAAAAAATTTTAACATCTCCTGCTTAAAGTGCTCTTTAAAATGCTCCTGCTATACTATCCACTTCAGTGACTTTTCTTCAAATTAACTTCACATGGTAACTTCTATTTCTGTTACAATTAAGAAATTTAAACCTACTGGTTTCAAATCAAATTGATGTACTATCTTACAATATATAAAATTTCAAAACCAATTTCAATTGCTTGCATCACAGTGAAGGTAGAGCTTCTTTCTATATAGGAGACAGTCTATTTATTTTGTTTTTTGTACCTGTCAGGGAGCTAGCCACATTACTTGGCTGCTGGCCCCATTTTCTGTTTTCAGAGCAAACAGGCATTGTAACATCTTTTAATCTTATGCTTAGCCTTCTAACTTTCTCTTAAAAGGACACTGTGATAACAGAGAATTTATCTCTAGAATCCAGGATAATTTTCCAATCTCCCAAAAGTCTTTAGTAATTACAATGATAAATATATTTTAGCTTTCTTGTGGTATAACAAGGAAATAGGATGTAGAAATCTTGGAGGGGGAGCATCTAGCAATTACAGTGTATCTCCTGCATCTGCATGTATATTTCAAAAATAGATTGTTATTCTATAGAATATTACTTTCCAAAACAAGAATTCTTTTTTTAATTGAGAAGCCATACAGTTGGTGCATGTTTCTTACACTATAAAATGGAAAGTCTCTTCTGGGTATCTCAAATGGTTGAGACAGACCGGAGCCTTACATAATGGCATATGATCAGACTTGGCAGAATAATTTCCCATTGTCTTGGAGAAAGTTAACCCTAAGGATAAGCAGGATTGAGTCACTTATTTTGTTCTTTCCTCTTTCCCTGTGGGAAGAAAGACTATTCCATCCACATCAATGAAAGATAAATGGGTTGTTAGACTTTACAAAACAGTTTCATCTGAGAAGGAGAAAAAAACATCTGCTTTGGGGCTAGAAATAGTATAGAAGAAATGCACTTGCTTTGCATACCAATGCCCAGTTCAAATCCTCAGCACCATAGATGGTCCCCTGAGCATTACTAGGGATCACTCCGGAGAGCACAACACAAAGAATAGTGCCTGAGAGTTGTTTGGGAATACCCCAAAACAAACTAACAAACAAACAAAAAAAAAAAAGAAAAGAGAAGGAGAAGGGAAGAGGAAAATGTAGAGGAAGGGAATGGGAGGGGTTAACTCCTAGAAACAATATGATGGCATGGTGACATTTATTTTCTAAGAAAGTTAAGAGAAAAGACATAATATCCTGAGAGCTCCCCTGAGCAGTGGAAGTGATGAGTGTCTGGCATGAACACTTACATTGTCCCATCCTAAAGAACTTCCTTCTTTCCTCTGTGGTTCTACTTAGTTCAGTCAACTCTCCATGTCTGTGAGTTCTGAGGCTGCAGATGGGCAATCAAGTCCTATGTAACAAGGCCTATCACGTTTGAACATACACAGAGAGTTTTTCTTTGGTTTTATTTCCTAAGCAATACAGTAGTAAAGCTTTTTATATATTTTAAAGTGTATTATGTATTACTCATCTAAGGACATATCAAAGTACATGGGACACTGTGCCTAGGTGGTAAGCAAATGCTGCAATATTTATATAGAGAAGATATTTAACTATACTTAAACTTTAGAATCCACAATGTTCCTGAAATCAAGCCCTTGCAAAGATCTGTGCTAGTCTTTTCTTACTTCCCAAACAATGGAACTGGGTTCTTAGTTCTTTCCCCACTTTTTCACCTTTTATCTCAAGCCCTCTCTAGTTAGAATCTCCAAGTACTGTCTTCTCTGTGTCTAAACATTCTTTAGCTCACTATGGCCAGGAGTCTCCTTTTTATTTAAAAGTCAGGCTCCCAGCCATCACCTCTAAAACATTTCCTTTCTCTCAAAGTTTGCTTTCCTCATTAGTGATTTGAAAACTACATCTGGATACATGTGTGTAGTGGTAAAAAGAACAAACTCTGCTCTACCACCTACTCACTGTGACTTGAAACATTTCACAGCCTCTCTGAAGAACAAGCATCCTTAATAAAGAGCTTTTGTAAGAATTAAATGAGTACATATGCTTTAGAGGTACTATTTCAACCTTGTTTTGCATATTACAAGGATAATTGAGAATTATCATTTATTTATAGAAAGGGGTATTTTTGAATAGGTGATCATTGCATGTTAGCTTGGAAATTGATTTATAGAAAGGGGTATTTTTGAATAGATGATCATTGCATGTTAGCTTGGAAATTGATTCCAAAAATCATAAGCTAAGAATATTAGAAGAATTTGCGTTTGGGTCCTGCCATACCTGGTATCAAATCTTCACATTTGCACCTTCATATTGAGAGATAGTATGATGCTTGCCTGTACCTGCCACAATCTGAAATTGTTTTTGCTTCCAGGATAAGTGAGAACAAGGTAGTTTTTTGCCCTTTCTGAACTTCAGGTTTTTAGTGCAATGGTCGTCAATATTATTGTAAAGATAATGGATAAAGGAGTATTTACAAATTGGCGCTTGTAATGGTTAAATATTCAAAATTATTACCAGTGGACTAAGGTTTATCATGATCACAACCATGACCTTGCACAAGATTATTCAATCCTATCGTTAGACCTCAGTGTGGTTGCTGCCATTGTCCTTACTTTGGGGCTGTAGAGAGGTGAGGGAACCCTGAGACTTCTTGCAGGTAAAGGGGAAAAGAGCCCTTAGGACAAGGTCAGACCTTAGCTGGTGGCCGCCACTATCTGCTCTTAAGGACTACAGAGCAGAGTGGGGACCCTGCATCTTCCTGCAGGTAACAGGGGAGGGAGGACCTGTGAGCAGGATCTGACCTCCTCTCGGTCGCCACCATTGTCCATGTTTGGGAGCTGCAGTATGGAGAGGGAACCCTCTGACTTTCTACAAGGAATAGGGGAGGGAAGAAATTTGAATACAGGGCCAAACCTCCATCTAAATCATTGCAGACAACATCCCTGCTAAGGGCAGCACTCCAGAAAAGGACCCAGCCCCATGTGACAAAGGAGGGCTGACACTTGAGGGCAGAACCAAACCCTCGTATGGTCACCGTTATTTCTCACCTACTCCCCAGTGTGTCTGTATACTGTACTAATCTAGGCAGACCAGACCTAACATTTACTTCACAGAGCCCATAAAACACAACAGCAAAAAAGATGAAGTAACTTGTAATGCCCCTGCCATACTTTGACAAGCTCACTCAACTAGGAAAAATAAACCCAAAATCGAATACACCTCTAATCAACTCTAACACAGTAATTTCAGCAGATCACTTTATTAAACGACCAAAATTTCAACACTCTAAGCCAATAAATATGCGTAAATTAAGGAAGACACAGGCAGTCGGGGATATATATAGAAATCCTAGAAAGTTTTCAACTCCACCAAAAAGAATTGACACTAATAAATGATGACCTAAAAGTGGTAATGAATGCCATAGCAATAAAAATCAAGGAATCACTAGCCAGGGAAGATTAAAAAAAACCCATAGATGAAAAATTCAACCAACTCAAAGAAGAACTATTACAGAAGATGAGAGAATTCATACAAATGAAATTAAGGGAAATAAAAAACTTTTTAGCAAGCCATAATTATATATAAGAAGTATACAGTTGGAGAATTACACAGAAAAACTTGAAAACAAACTACAAACCAAAAGAGAAAGAAGCTAATAAGGAAATAAGAGGTAAAGTATTTTAAGAAAATGTTAGGTGCTTAATGAACAAAGACAAAAGAAACAATCAACAATTCTACAATTCTAGTAGGAATACTAAAAGAGGAGGAAATAGGGAAAGTGGAAGAACAAGTAGTGAGGAAAATAATAGAAAAATATTCTTCCCACTGAAAAGAGGCACCAGTACATATCCAAGAGTCTCTAATAAAATGGACCCTAATAAGCCAACACCAAGACATATAGTAATCAAAATGACAAAAACAAAAACAAAGAGAAAGACAAATTCCGTAAAGCAATAAGGGAGATAAAACCTCAAGTACAAAGGAAGGAACATAAGAATAAAATCAGATCTCCCATTTAAAACAATTCATGCAAGAAGACAGTGGAATGACATTTTTAAACTACTGAATGAAAGAAACTTCCAACCAAGAATCCACTATCCAGAAAAACTCTCATTCCTATGAGAAGGAGAGCTAAAAAGATTCTCAGATAAAAAGAATTTGCACTATTTGCACTAAACAAACTGACTCTAAATGAACTTCACAGAGATGAATTACACAATCCAAACACCCAATTGTAATGAAAACCACTCTACACAATACAATTGCACAACAGTCCTCTATGTCAATAGAACCTTAAATTTTAATGGACTAAACTCCCCCATTAAAAAAGGCATACTGGAAAAGGAGAAAATTTTATGTATAGAAGCAAGCTCTTATATACTTAGGAGATAAGAACCCATACATTTTATAATACAGGGGCACCTCCCATCCTGAATATGTGTCATGTGGACCAACCTAGAATCCCACATGATCAGACAGTGACCATCCAATCCTAGATACCAGATATAGAACCGACAACAGCACCTAGAACCAAACTCCCCCAGAGAAATTCCTAATACTATTCTGGCACCAACTTGCTCCAGTTTTGATCTGACATCCTAACAACAAGGAAACGACAACAACTTGATCTATGAATAGGTTGTCCTATCTCAACACCTAACAGTAAGATGAACTCACAAGACATGTTGTCCTATGATCTGTGAAAAACCCAAGATCAGTAACTATAGAAGACTGACTTTGATAACCATGACTGGGGAGAACTTATCCTGGTACCATATGAAAAGACCCTTGTCTAAGATTCGACCTAGGATTTGTACAATAACCAAAATCTCTAATTCCAGAGATATAACTTTGACAATTGTGACTGAGCACCACTTCTAGAACCATAATGTAAGACACTATCCTGGCTTCGTCATAGAATTTGTGCAAAAATCCACCTGAACCCACTCTGGCCATCTGAGCCAGCACCCAGGGGAGGCTGGAGTCCAGGGGAAAAAGAGAGGGACAGCTGGGGGCCTGCCAATCCTCCCAGCTCTCCCTCAGGATAGGGAGAGGACCTCCTGCATGGGGCCTCCCCAAACCCCATACCTCAGGCTTCCCTCCTCCTTCTGTACTTCAGTGGGGAGGTGCATGGGGAGGATGGCGGGCAGATATCTGGCTTTCAGTTTCCCCTTAATTTTGAAGGCCAGCTCTTCTCAGGTATGGGGTTTGGGAGTCCCCATGACAGAGGCCTTCTTCCTAGCCTGGGGGAGAGCTGGGATACTTGGTAGGTCCCCTTCCGTCCCTCTCTTTTCCCCCTAGACTCCAGGGTTTCCCTGGGCTCCAGTCCAGGTGGGCTCTATAGGGGTCATCAGGCTTTCCCTGTACCTCTCCTTACAGTAATGAGAATGCGCTTTGGTAGGAGGGCGGGTTGTTCTAGCACTGATTTATGTTGGGACAGTCATTGGACATTTTTTCTCCTTGGTCTCTTATTGATAGTATTGTATGCATATAGTTTATATATGCATAATATCCATCTTGTATTGTGACCATAATACTGCCCTTACAAAGGTTATTTCTAATCTTTTACTGCCTCAGTCCCAACCCATATTTCCCCCCATCTTCCCATGTAGGTGCAGCTCATGACATGAAGCTCACCACATAGAGTAATGAGTGCAGTTAGAGAAATAACTACACTGAAAACTATAATAACAATGTGAATGAATGAGGGAAATAGAAAGCCTGTCTTGAGTACAGATGTGGGTTGGGTGGGGAGGAGGGAGATCTTGGAAATTGGTGATGGGAATCTTGCACTGGTGAAGGGGGTGTGTTCTTTACATGACTGTTATCATACAACTACAATCATATTTGTAATCACGGTGTTTAAATAAATATAATTTTAAAAAAAGAAATTAAGGAAATAAAAAAAAATAGAATTTGAGCAAAAAACAAGACCACTAATTACAGAAGACTGATTACAACAGCAGCAATGGAGCAGAACTTCTAGAACCAAAAATAAAAGATTCTACCCTAGGCTTTGTCCTTTGATCTGTGCAAATACCAAGATATCTAGTTACAGAGGCCTGACTTTATCATCACAACTGAAAGGAAAGTTTCCTGTGAAAATGAGTGTGTAGGAAGCCTATAGTTGTTCCCATGACAGTATGCTTTAAGGGCAGAAAAACCTGCAACATTTTGGCCAACAGAATTTTCTTTTTTTATATCTCCAATATTTACTGTGCCTATGAAAAAAAATGAAGAAGAAGCACAAAACCTTGCCATACTAACCTTCCTTTATTTATTTTTTTTTGTTTTCCTGATTATTATTTGGTTGTTGTCCTTTTGTTGCCGTTGTGCTTTTTTTGTAGCTGCTTGTTTTTTGTTACATGTTTCTTCTTTTTTCCCTTTCTTCTTTTAAATTGATATTTAGAAAGACTCTTCCCAGTTTTTTTTTCTTTTTCTTTTTCAAACAAATCCACGTAACTCGAATGATCTTGTTCTGCCTCGTGAATTGGGGGGGAGGGTGGATAGTACCAGAAGTATGAACATTGAGTAGAAATAAAAAATGAGCAGACTTAAACACCAAACCCAAAGTCAATGTCAACAGAATTGATACCCAATCTACAACAAGCTAACCACAGAGGGGACCAGTTACACTAGCAGTCAGGAGACAAAGGAGAGAGATGCAGGATGCATGATGGGAACAGGGGTGGTGGGAGAACAATGATGAGTGAAAATGCCCCTGATTCATTGTCACTAAGTGCCTTAAATATTACTGTGGAATATTTGTAATTCACTTTGGTCATAACAAAAATTATTTAAAAAAGATTATTCAATCATATTCAATCAACAGATAAGCTATGAATCTGTCTCTTGATTTTATACTACAAAGTTCCTGTCATCATAACAGAGGCAAAACACAACAACATAGAAACAAATCATCTGCAGACTGTGCATGAAATCTGACATAAGAAGATGTAAAACTGAAGTACTAGTTATGCTTTCTGGCATAGTCATTTCATAAAAATATGTTGAGTTTTCTCTGTACCTCACTCCTATTTAAAGATATTTTGTTCTTTTCTATAATGTCTAAATGTGATCATGTTCAATAATTTAACAGCTTGACAATAGAATATGTATTGTTTTTTAATTTATGTGTAGATGGGATATATTTTATGGAAAATTATTGAGATATTGCTAAATTATTCTGAAATAGACCTGTAACAGAAGAGAACAGAAAAGAGTGACAGAAAGGGTCATTTTATTAGTAACCATAACTATATATGTGCTTATTTCCAGTATCAGGTTTCATTAAGATATGTAATGCCCAAGGTCAACTTTTGACATTTCAGTTGTTCTAAATCATGTAGCCAGCACAGAGAGATGGAGTGACAGATAGTAGTCACTGAGTAGATACTGAAAGTAAAGTCTCTTAAATAATAATTTAAGAATATTGATCCCCGGATTTTATTATCATCCTTGCACTTTTTGTCCCTAATAGGGATGTAAGGCTAATTAATGAGTCCCCTCATTTTAGTCTTAGTATCTTATGGCAGGGACCAACTACAGGGTCTCATTCATCAAAGATACATTTTAGCATGGAGTATGTAAAACAGAACCCCAGGAAGACTGAATCTTATCTCTCTGGAGCATGTACTTAGGTAGTACCAAAGATTTGTGTGCAATCCCTCTGCTTATAAGTGGAGCTAGAGCATTAATTTGTTAAAAGTGTTAATTTAAAGGGCTCAGGAAGTCATTGAGGATGGTAGGCAAACTATTTAATGTATACATAACAATAATACTAGTATTTTATTATAGATATGTGTATTGATTTGTTTCTATATTTCTAGAATTTTTAGCATTTCATTATAATTTCTAGCAGTAGAATACTTCCACCATTAAAAAACCCAGTTCAATAATGTTGATTTGCGTATGTTGAACCAACCTTGCATTCCTGGGATGAATCCCACTTGATCATGATGTATGATCTTTTTGATGAGGTGTTGGATTCGGTTTGCTAAGATTTTGTTGAGTATCTTTGCATCAATGTTCATTAGTGAGATTGGTCTGTAGTTTTCTTTTTTGGTGGTGTCTTTGCCTTCTTTAGGAATGAGTGTGATATTAGCCTCATAAAAGGAGTTGGGGAGGATTCCTGTTTTTTCTATGGTTTGGAAAAGCCTATGGAACAGTGGTAATAAGTCTTCTTGAAATGTTTGATAGAATTCACCTGTAAATCCATCTGGGCCTGGGCATTTGTTCTTAGGGAGTCTTTTAATTACGTCTTCAATTTCCTCTGAAGTGATTGGACTGTTTAGAGTTTCTAGGTCTTCCTTTTCCAGTCTTGGAAGAGAGTGTTTGTCCAAGAATCTGTCAATTTCTGGTGGGTTCTCTAGCCTAGTTGAATATAGTTGTTCATAATATGATCTCATGATATGTTGTATTTCTTGGGGTTCTGTTGTAATCTCTCCCCTTTCATTGGTGATCCTAGTGATTTGGGTGTTTTCCCTCTTTTTTTTGGTAAGTTTTGCCAATGGTTTCTCTATCTTATTTATTTTTTCGAAAAACCAACTCCTGGTCTCATTGATTTTTTGTATTGTTTTCTTAGTCTCTATGTTGTTTATTTCTGCTCTGGTTTTTATGATTTCTTGCCTTCTGGTTGTGGTTGGATTTCTCTGTTGCTGTTGTTCCAATTCTTTGAGGTGATCTTTTAAACTGTTGGTTTTGTTATTTTCCTGTTTCTTAACATAGGCCTGTAATGCTATGAGTTTCCCCCTAAGTACTGCTTTTGCTGTATCCCATAAATTCTGACATGTTGTCTCTTCATTGTCATTCGTCTCAAGGAATCTTTTTATTTCCTCCTTGAGTTGTTCTTTGATCCAGCTGTTGTTAAGCAGTATGTTGTTTAATCTCCAGGTATTAGTTTTCCTCCATTATACATTATACACCACATCAACAACATGAAGGACAAAAACCACATGATCATATCAATCGATGCAGAGAAGGCGTTTGACAAAATCCAACATCCGTTCATGTTAAAGACACTCAGCAAAATAGGGTTAGAAGGCACCTTCCTTAAGATAGTTACAGCTATTTATGAAAAGCCTACAGCCAACATTATACTTAATGGCGAGAAACTAGAAGCATTCCCACTAAGGTCAGGAACTAGGCAAGGCTGTCCACTCTCTCCACTCTTATTCAATATAACCTTAGAAGTCCTAGCAATAGCAATCCGACAAGAGAAGGGAATCAAAGGAATTCAAGTAGGGAAAGAGGAACACAAGCTAGCTCTATTTGCTGATGATATGATGATATACATCAAAAACCCTAAAGAATCCACAGAAAAACTCCTAGAAACAATCAACCAATACAGTAAAGTGGCTGGATACAAAGTCAATACACAAAAGACAGTAGCGTTTTTATATACAAACAATGAAGTTGAGGAGAGAGAGATTAAAAATACAATTCCATTTAAGATAGTATCAAAAAATATCAAATACGGGGCCGGGCGGTGGCGCTAAAGGTAAGGTGCCTGCCTTGCCTTCGCTAGCCTTGGACGGACCGCGGTTCGATCCCCCGGTATCCCATATGGTCCCCCAAGCCAGGAGCAACTTCTGAGCGCATAGCCAGGAGTAACCCCTGAG
Organism: Suncus etruscus; assembly: GCF_024139225.1. Classification (NCBI taxonomy): domain Eukaryota; kingdom Metazoa; phylum Chordata; class Mammalia; order Eulipotyphla; family Soricidae; genus Suncus; species Suncus etruscus. Next base: position 22,798,954 of record NC_064860.1, on the reverse strand, counting down.
CGTTACCGGGTGTGGCCCAAAAACCAAAAAAAAAAAAAAAATCAAATACCTAGGAATTAATCTTACAAGAGAAGTGAAAGATCTATACCAGGGAAACTTCAAAACACTTCAGAAAGAAATTGAAGACGATCTAAAGAAATGGAAGAACATCCCATCCTCATGGATAGGTAGAATTAACATAGTCAAAATGACTATTTTACCCAAATTGCTATATAGATTTAATGCAATCCCTATCCAAATCCAGACACAATTCTTTAAAGAAATAGAACAATCAATTATAAAATTCATTTGGAACCATAGAAGACCCAGGATAGCTAAACACATTCTGAAAAATGAGAAGTTGGGAGGTATCTCCTTACCTAACTTGAAACTATACTATAAAGCCATAGTAATAAAAACAGCATGGTACTGGAACAGAGACAGGACCTCAGATCAGTGGATTAGAACAGAATTCCCAGACATAAACCCCCAGATATATAGCCAACTAATATTTGATAAAAGAGGCAAGAATATGAAATGGAACAAAGAAAGCCTATTCAACAAATGGTGTTGGTACAACTGGAAACTCATATGCACGAAAGTGAAAATCGACCCATATCTCACTCCTTATACAAAAGTCAACTCAAAATGGATCAAAGATCTGGAAATCAGACCTGAATCTATAAAGTTTATCGAGAATAAAATAGGCAGAACACTCGAAGACCTTTATATTAAAAGGGTCTTTGAGAATGGAGCACCAATGGCAAAAACATTAGCATCAACTATAAACAAATGGGACTATATCAAACTAAAAAGCTTCTGCATGGCAAAAGAAACCCTACTTAATGCAAGAAGACAGCTAACAGAATGGGAAAAAATCTTTTCACTTGATATATCAGATAAAGGGCTGATATCTAGAACATACAAAGCGATCAGAAACCTGAGTCCTTCAAAACCAAACGAAGCCATAAAAAAAATGGGGAGATGAAATGAATAGACATTTCTCTGAGGAAGAGAGAAGGATGGCCAACAAACACATGAAAACATGCTCACCTTCACTCATCATCAGGGAGATCCAAATCAAGACAACAATGAGATACCACCTCACACTAGTGAGGTTGGCTCACATCAAAAATAATGGGAACAACCTTTGTTGGAGAGGATGTGGTATGAAAGGAACTCTCATTCATTGCTGGTGGGAATGTCCCTTGGTCCAACATCTATGGAGGAAAGTCTGGAGAGTGCTCAAAAAACTCAGAATTGAGCTGCCATTTGACCCAGCAATTGCTCTCCTAGGCATATATCCCCAAGATGGAAGGACATTCATTCCAAAATACGTATGCACCCCACTATTTATTGCAGCACTCAGTATAATAGCCAAATCTTGGAACCAACCTCGATGTCCAACAACAGATGAATGGATCATTAAGATGTGGTACATATATACAATGGAATATTACATGGCAGTTAGAAATGATACAATCACAGACTTTGCAGCAACGTGGATGGACCTAGATCATATTATGTTAAACGAAGTAAGTCAGAAGACAAAAGAAAAACACAGAATGGTAGCACTATTCTGAAACACCTAGAACACATAAAAAACAAAAAAAGGACATTGAAGAAGCATAACTGCTAGAACCACAAAGAAAGACTTCATAAACTCCATTCCCTGATCTGCACAGCCACTAAGACCTCTAGAAACAGGACTGATTTTACCATCCAAGATAAAGTAGAAGTCTTCCACATACCACGAAAGCAGCAAGAGGAGAATAAATGATCTATTTTTTTTGACGTCTTTATTTTGGTGTGGAGATTACAGTTGATGTCTCCAATATTATTTTATTTTATTTTGTTTTGTCTTTCTCTTTCTTTTTGCACTTGAGTATGATTTGATTTCAGAACCGAGATTATTGTGTGGTGCCTGTCTTTATTGTTGTGGTGCTTATCAGTTATTTAATTCGATATTTTTTTTGTGTGTGTGTATTGTTGTGGTATTTTAATTACTTTTTTCACATCCTCTCTCAAACTGAGGTTGGAAGCCTCTAGACAGGACTCTGCCTATTTTCAGTATATTTGATTTTTAATTGAGAAGAGGACATATTAGGTGATGGGTATTCCCCTGATTCAATGTGAATATGTACCCAAAATACTACAGTGAAAGATATATAAGCCATTATGGAAAAAAAAATTGTGTTTTTAATCAGAAACTTTCTTTGACTTACATGTATTATTATTATATCAATTATATTATATGTTATGTTATGTCACTATATAATGTTATATTAGTTTACCTCATTATGTTAATCAATTTTGTCCTTTAAATGAATTCTTACTTAAAAAAAAAAAACAACTTTAGTTTGCCCTGAAGAAAAAAAAAATAATAAAAAAAAAAACAAAAAAAAAACCCAGTTTAGGCTGAGAAATAGGGTATTAGGCATTTGCCTTGTATACAAATAACCCGTTTGATTCCCAGAACCACATATGGTTCTCTGAGTACCAGCAGGAATGATCCCTAAATGCATAAACAGAATAAGTCCTGACTAAATCTGGCAGTGACCCAACTCACTTCTCTATCAAAAGTTGTTCAGTCTGATTATTTTTGCTGAACATATAAACAGTTCCACAGCTTGCATATATACTTTGGGAAAGATCCCATATCAATATAAAAACATTTTTTCTTTTGGACAGGGATTAGTTTTAATCCCATCAATTGTATAAGCTTCCTGATCTATGATTGAATTCCTAGAATACATTTAGCTCACATCAGCAGCTTTCCTCTTGAACTTGTTATGCATTTGAAATGTCCTGTCACCTCCAGGTAAAATTAATGGGTTTGTATGGGACAAGATAATGATAATAAGTTTAAACTTCAATCATCTTGAAAGTTTCTGGACATCCGTTTTGCAAACTAATGTTAGTATTCTAAAACATACTTAATATTAAAAAATAAGTTGATCTCTTGAGAAATTTCAGTTATGCTGTAAGTAGTGCTGAGTGACTGTCTTATGAGAGATTGGGGCTTTTATAGAAAATAAAAAGAATATAGGAGCCAAAAAGAAAACGTAGATTATTATACTTTTAGTATTTGTAAAATATAAACAATACAATGTCTAAGCACAGATATTTATAAAATTAAACATAACAATATTTTAACTTGGTATAGCTCTATTGCACTATTGAATCACTAAAATTAAAAGTTCCATTAGTGGTGAGAAGTTTGTACTGGTGAAGGGGGGTGTTCTGTTTATGACTGAAATCCTGCATAAATAAAGATTTTTTTATTTAAAAAAAAAAGTTCCATATGCATTCCAAAGAGTGAAATAAGTTTCTCTAAACCCTTCTTCTTTGTTGCAACTGATTGTCTCCTCTTTATATTACTTCAAGCTTGTTTCTCTGTTGGGTATTCACCTACTAACCATGTTGGTTATATTTGCAATATGGGTAAGGAAGATGTAATTAGGGAATCGAGATTTTCAAAGCCATATGAATCCCTTATCTACTAGCAAGGCTTCCCTTTTTGATCTACCTCTGTACTTATTTTGTCATCCCCACTCTCAGCAGTCTATAATATTGCATTAAATACTCTTTTATTTTAGAATAGGATGACCTGGACCAGAGGAGATAGACCCGGCCTCCAACTAGTTGTTTGGCTTTGAGTATTATTGATTTTAAAGAAAGTATGAATTCTGTCTATGCCTCAAAGCGACTGTATTTTCTTCAATTTTTAAAATGTACTCTTAGTGTGTCTTAGGAAAGGAATTCTGATACGCAGGGTGGTATATTACATGAAAGGGAGTAAAAAGCTTTGAAAGGAAGATAAGAATAAAGTAAAAGAACTAAACTGCAAGTTACAGCTGTCTCATAGGGAAAGGAGTTGAGTATCGTAACACTTTTGAAGAAAATGCTAAGTCAGTTCACTTGTTGGTAGCAGGAAAATGCATTGGTTGAGTAAGGAGGTAGAACATGTTTTGTGGCTTTCAGGTGAGAAAATACCTGGGACTCTAAAATTCAAATTTGAAATAGAGTTAAGGAAGAAATGGGTTCTTTTCTTCAAGAAGAAAAACTTAGGCTCAATGTGAGCCTTGCTAAAGACTTTTTTGTTCAGAAATATTCCTTGAGATCTTTGGAAGGGAAACCACATATTTGCAATTTATTTAAAGCCAATGAATAAGATCTGGGAATACCAGTACCCTGCCAAACTACATCCCAATGCAAGACATTGTGGGTCAGTTTCTGAGAAAAAAAATGCAGAAAACATCTTTTTCGGATCTGAATCATGAATGCTCTAGGAGAAAGAAAGCCAGGAGGAAAGAGCACTTCCTTTCACTCATATTTTCTGAGTGCTTATGGGTGGAGCTCTGGAATTCCTGAGTTGATGATATTTGAAAAAGCCTCAGAACTTGATCTATCCTAAAAAGTATCGTTAGATTCTGGGTTTGGGCTGGTTCAGGTGCTTAGATCTTAAGTCTGTCCCATATATGTCAGTACTTATTTTTTGTGCTATTCCTTTTGAAAAAATACATTGAAACCCTTGGTATTTCTTGATCAGCTTTAGTCATGTTTTCAAAAATTGTTTGTTTGTTTTTGGATCACACCTGGCAGCACTCAGGGATTACTCCTGGCTTTACGCTCAGAAATTGTTCCTAGAAGGCTCAGGGGACCATATGGGATCCGGGATTCGAACCATCGACCTTGAGCATGAAAGGCAAACGCCTTACCTCCATGCTATCTCTCCGGCCCAGGTTTTCAGAAATTGAACCTGATATCCAAACATAACATTCGAGGAAGAAAGAAGGGACAAGTGAGGCCTGGACTTCTTTTTAGAAATAGTTAAACCTGGGGCAATTTGTTTTTATTCCCCGTCCCCATTGCCCCCCTACTTCTTTCCTCTTTGACTCAAGGATTTCCCTTGCCTGAAAAAATGTTCAGGGGCCAGAGATAAATAATACAGAGGATAGAATAGTTGTGTTGCAAGCAGCTTAACCAGCTTAACCCCAATAGGAGTCCTTAAGTCCACCAGGCATGATTTTTGAGTGCAATGCCAGGAATAAACCTTGAATACCCTTGAGCACTGGATGTAGCCCCAAACTAAAATCCAAAACAAAACAAAAACTGTTTAGTACCATTGCTTCTAAATCCCCTTTTATGATTCTGTCTCTTTTACAGCATTCAGTTTCTTAGCTGAGACCTAATAAACACCTATGCATTTTCCTTAAAAGTCCCAAAATAAAGTATTCTGACCACTGTGATTTTCAGTAGTGTTAATATTAATATTTCAGGAATTGCACATTGCTTTATCACCAGAGAGACCTCCATCAGGCCCTCTCTCTTTCCCACCCTCACCTTCCATTGAGTAGACTCAGTCTATAGACTCTCAAGAGTGTGTTATTGTGCCATTATTTATTTGCTGCCTGTGTGACATTTAAAATGCAATAGCCATCCTACAGATAAACTCTAGTGTCTGAAGAGGTGAGGTGATGTTACAAATGATAAACAGCAGTGCCATTCTCTTCAAACTCCTTTGAAAGTCTCTGGACGGCCCTTGAAATTTACCAGTGATATTCTGATTCATCTTCTTCCCCTCCTTGTCTCATTAGAGAATTCTGCTTGCAGTAGAATTGAAGATGCACTTCCAAGTTACTATGAAACATATGCATTTTGGTTTCATTTGGCTTTATTCTGCAACTGTATGGAAATCTATTTTAAAATTGGAAAGCTGTATTTATTTAGCAATTGCTTAAACATATTTTGTGTGTTTGCCAAGAAAGCTAACTACTTCTAGCATTGTTTCCAAGGGGTAAATTGACTTTTAGATCATAAGTTGTTTATAAGTAAGGGACCTTCTTGAGTATTAAATAAGAATGTGGTTTATACCAGGCACTTGTTAGGAAACATTTGATAGAAAATTATGATCAAATGATTTTTAGGTGCACTACGATCTACAAAAGAGAGAAATCTTGATTTGCTTCTAGTTTTATCATTTTATCTCAATTTATTTTTATTTTAATTAAATACCCTGTTCATTTTATTATGGAACTTTAGAATTTTAGAAATAACTTTTGTAGATAACTTTCTTTTCTCCAGATTTATGGTACTATTTTAAATTTAGAAAGTATCCTTTAAGTTTTTCACAAGTGTTAGATGTTTTTTATTTTATTTTAAGGCAGCAATTTATTTTCTATTCAGAATTGACTGATTTTGAAGGTACTCTATATTTGAAGATCATTCTAGGAAATGCCAGACTTGACTGTACAGCCCTGCCACCTTCCAATTTTAAGGTTAATCAAGACCTATTCTTAGTCTGAGATCTACATGATTGTTTTTTAACTAATTAAACATTCAGTGTGTTAGCACATGCACACAAATATTTTTCCCTGTCTTCATGAACCATGTTGGGTAAAGTTCTCTTATTTTCCCTTTAGTCATTTTCTAGAGCAAAAGAAGAAAAACTTATGCATTACATATTTTGTGCTTTGCATGTTGATGTCACAGCATATAGACAATCACAGATACTCTAGCAAAAAGTGCATTTGAAAAATATTTTAATCTCCTCAGCCATTATCATTGGTTTTCCTGTAAACATTTAGTATATCTGAAGCTTCCAGCTCCATTTGCATGTATAACTATCCTGGGAATTCAGAGTTCTTGAATAAATAGGCCTAAAAGGCTCTGACGACTCTAGGTACTTTGATTGTTAAAGCACTAATAACAGTGATAGACAGTGTGCAGTTCACATTTTTATTTGCTTCTTTATTTCTCGAAAGTTGATGAAGGTAGATTTTATGAGTCAGCATGATCAACACTAATCAGACCCAATCATAAGGTCACCAGAATCAGGAGTATTATTTGACTTGCCAAAGAAAATATAACTTTTATTTTATTTTGTTCCTGAGCCATAGATGCTGCAAGACCAGCTGTATGGATCACTGAAGTGTCCAATCAGAGAACAGAGTCCTTCTCAAAGAGGCATTGGCCATCTTCCAAGGCTGCTGAGGATGCTACCGACATACAGGGATGCAGAAAGCTAAAATAAATGTTTCTCCAGGGACCTCATTTATTGCATGCCCAGACTGTGAAGTGGGACAAGAAAGTATCTACTATCTTGCAAAACCAAGCTTTGGTTGGCTACTTGTGTTTCTTAGAAGTTAGATGTACCACTTAATACACTGATTTGTAGGAAGCCTTCAAGAAGTTGATATACAAACTTTGACTTCCTTTACATATGGAAAAAAAACTCATTTATGAAATTCATCCTCAAACAATATTTTCATACTACCATGAGAAACTTTCTCAAGTATTGAAGGAATTGAAACACGCTGGTGTTTGTCGAGTTTCTTTCAAAGTATTAATCTGTGAAAAATGAAAAAAGTTTGCATTAAATAATCTGGAACTACTTCATATATGAATTGGAAAACAGGTACAATGTTTCTATAATTACTTTTTTCTTATATAATTTTTGGAATAATTAGTTCTTTTTTACATTTTCTATGATACTTTACAAGTTTTAAACCTTGTGAAAAGACAGGAAAGGTTGTTTTACATATTTGTACCTTATATTTTATTTTCAGAAAGTCTCTAAAATTTTTTCTTCTTATTTATTTATTCACTTAGTTAGTTAGTTAGTTAGTTAGTTAGTTAGTTAGTTAGTTAGTTAGTTTTTGAGCCAGACGTGGCAGTGCTTAGAGGTTACTCCTGACTGCTCTCAGAAATCACTGCAGGCTCAGGAAACCATATGGGATGCCAGGAAGCAATAGCACAGAGGGTAGGGTGTTTGCCTTGCACAAGGCCAAACCAAGTTTGATACTCAGGACTCAGTACTCAGGACTACTGAATCTTCACCCAGGGATAAAGCATAGGTATCAGTGGTTGAAATTCAGTCAGTCACGTTGCAGGCAAGTGCTCTACCCACTGTATGACTTCCTCAGCCACTGAATTGAGTAGTTTAATCTTCTCCCATTAGTTGATATCTATTTTTTCCTTCCTTATTCACTTAGACTTTATGGATGGGATCATCTTATGCAAAATATAATGTACTTGAAAAAAAATATAGTCATACCCCGTTGCCAAGAGGGTTATGTTAACCGAACAGAATACTCATTTGGTCTCAAATTTGAGAACAAAGTACAAAAATAATATAAATAATAGCAGTAAATGCTATAGCTAATCATAATAAGGAAAAAGTGCCATGCTTTGAAAAATGTGTCATAATAAACAAATATAAAGAATTGTATATGAATGGCAATCAGGCCATATACAAAGATTATTAATTTTCATATGGAGAGCCAAAATTAAACAGCTTTTAGAATCCAAAAATATATTTATTTACTAACATTAGAACATAAAACACATTTGGATTAGAGATGCTTAATGAGAAATATGTTTTATGTTTGTGTCCATTGACAATGATCAACAATAGGTCAGTAATTTGTCTTTGCTCTATTTTTAGCATCATCATGAATAGTGTACCTGATGTGTCTGATGTATATATTAAACCTCTATTATTCTGAATAATATCACAAGGTTACATCATCAGAAGTCGATTAACAAGTCACTGACCTTACAAGTCCATTATATTTATGAAGAAACTGACCTATTTTTCAAGTTGCTAGTAATTACAGTGAGAAATGCTAATGTCATAGAGATCAGAGGAACTCGTGTTGCCATATGAAAGCCACATGGGAAACCAAATTAAAATCAGAATATTGCTTGGTGCGTACTGAGTCAGTGCAAGAGGAGCTGGTTGCATGATTAAAATACCTAATAGTGCCAACTTATAATAACCCAGTGCATCTGCTGCCATCATTAAGACTTGGCTGCCATGGTAGCTTCATAGTTGAGTATGATGTATCGTCACCACCAGCATTGTGTGTGGTAGCCAGCTTGTCAGCTGGAAATCACCTTGATTTCTAGGGTGGTTTTTACTTTGATTATGTTACATGTCTTATTAAATAGCATTATAATGTTAAGTTTTAATGTTAATTAATTCTTAAGCTTTAGGGTTTTTGTTTTTGTTTTTGTTTTGTTTTATTTTGGTATTTGGGTCACACCTGGCAGCGCTCAGGGGTCACTCCTGGCTCCACGCTCAGAAATCGCTCCTGGCAGGCTCGGGGGACCATATGGGATGCCGGGATTTGAACCACCAACCTTCTGCACACAAGGCAATCGCCTTACCTCCATGCTATCTCTCCGGCCCCAATTCTTAAGCTTTAATGCTAAGTTTTGATAGGCCCTTTTGATGATAGCATGTAGTAAGAACAGAATAAAAAGAATAAACACAGCACATTCACATATATATTAACAGATTTATTCAACTAATAAAGCTATTATATTAGATATTATTAATCTATAACTGTTCTTAGTTTATGATTGTAAAAATAGGTTTGTATATATGGAAAAAATCATGGTCTCTGTATAAGGTTCATTTTATTTCCCAAGAAAATGACAGACTTTAAGCAGAGGATCAATGTATAAACTCTTACATATACTAGTTGCCCATTTTCTGTCCTAAATTCAAATATATACATTATTAAATTGAAAGAAAGAATTTGAATAAATGGGATAGGAGTCTGATGTCTTACATTTTAAGCATATGTGGTGTGTGGGTTGGAGCCCTCCTCTGGCAGGGGAAAACTAAAAATAAAGAAAAATGGAGTCTGATGTTTTGAAAATATTCATATAAAATTGGTGTCCACATGTTAGCAAATTCGTTCGTCCAAGGTACATAAAATTGTGCTTAAACGTAAATTCCTTTTAATGGTATAACTTTTTTAATATATAAATCTTTAAGCACCATGATTACAAGCATGTTCATACTTGGGTTTCAGTCATAAACAGAATACCCCCTTTCATCAGCGCAACATTCCCACCACCAGTGCCCCCTCTCCTCCTCCGCCCTTGCTTGTATAGTGACAGGCATTCTACTTCTCTCATTCTTTAACATTGTCATGCTAGTTGTTAGTGTAGATATTTCCCTAACAGCGTTCACCACTCTTTGTGGTGAGCTTCAATTTGAAGACCAAATTATAATCTATGCAGGGCATAATTTTTATTTTAATATTTTGTCTTTATATTTTGTTTGAGGTCATACCCAAAATCTGTGAGTCAGCTGTGCTCCAGGCTTTCTCCTGGTCCCTGTGTTCAGGGATCACTCTTGATTGTACCAGGCATCAGCTGGGATCTTCTGTATAAAAACAAGCAACATACCCAGGTACTATCTTTCTGGTGCCAAAGTATTTCTTTTTAACATTTTAATTCTATTAATTTTATTTTTTGGCTTTTTAGGTCAAATCCAACCTGTTCTCAAGGTCTAACACTACCAGATATTGCTCAGAGACACCAATCAACAGTGCTCAGGGGACTATTTAGTGCCACAGTTTTGATTCAGTCTGATGTATGCAAAGTATTCACTTGTAGCTGGGATAATTGAAAGACTTAAGTAGAATCTTTAAAAGTAAATATTTTGAAACAGAATAAATATGCTTATATATTTTTTATTAATGTTGTTGAAATAAAATAGAACTTCCATTAGCAATAGTTGGCTATCTGAATAGATATCTGAGTAGGATATTAAGGGAAAATATGTACATATGGAATGGCTCTATAACTTTGTGAATGCTAAATTATATGAGTAATTTATTCCAGTATTCAAGTTATCTATTATAACTTGTATTCTTTTTAGAAAACCTTGCAATTTCTTTTCATTTATTTCATATTCCCCCATCCTGGATCTTTATATCTAATACCCTTATTTTTTATATTTTATATATTCAGTGTATTAAATTAGTATAATTAATATCTATATGATCTTATGAAATAGTTTTCTCAACTGTCAGAAAAACAAAACCATATGCTAAAATAGAGGGGCACTGTACTTAATGATCATAGCTACCATTTATTGACATATTGAGCACAACATGGATTTCAAAAATTACCACCTAATAATATTTGCAAGAAATAGTAAACGAGAGCCAGAGTGATAGCGCAACATAGGGCATTTGCCTTTGACGCCTTTCACAATGGACCTTGGTTTGATCCTTGGCATCCCATATGGTCACCCAAGCCAGGAATTATTTCTGAGTGTATAGCCAGGGGTAACCCATGAGTATCAACAAGTGTGGTTCAAAAACCAAAAAAAAACATAAATAAATAGTAAGCCATTGACATTATTATCACAATCCATTAGGATAAAAATTTAATTTATTGAAAGTTAAGCTTCAGTAATTAATAACTACAGTGTGGAATTAGTTTTTTCCACTAATTAATAATACAGTTATAAAAGTTATTTTTTTGTTTGTTTATTTTTGTGCCATACCCATTGACTCTCAGTGGTTTCTAATGGCTCTGTGCTCAGAAATTGCTCCTGGCTCAAGGGACCATATGGGACACTGGGGATCAAACTCAGGACCATCCTGGGTCAGCCGCTTGCAAAGCAAGCTTCTTACTGCTGTGCCTCAATTCCTTTTTTTTTCATAATTTTTTTTTTTTTTGGTTTTTCGGGCCACACCCATTTGATGCTCACGGGTTACTCCTGGCTAAGCACTCAGAAATTGCCCCTGGCTTGGGGGACCATATGGGATGCCAGGGGATTGAACCGTGGTCCTTCCTTGGCTAGCACTTGCAAGGCAGACACATTATCGCTAGCGCCACCTCACCGGCCCTTCATAATATCTTTTTAAAGAAGCATGATTAAAACATGTCTGTAGTTGGGTATCAGTTATTTAAAAAAAAAGAACAGGACCTCGTCTCAGAGGCTTCCAGCACCTGCTGACGTAGGGGATCCCCCCCCCACCTCCGCCCCTCCCCTGATCGAGTCCCTGAGGCTTCCTGGGCTGGCAGACAGTGGGGGACCTTTCTCTGTCACCACCCCTGCCCCACTGCAACTCTGCGCCCCTGGGACAGGATAGTAACTACAGGTGGGAGGGGTTCCGGCAAAGGCCTGGAAGGGGCAGAGCTCCACTGACTTCCACATAGGGGAGGAGGACAAGGGATTCAGACTCAACAGCGCCTTCCACCATTGTGGCCAAGTGCAGTACTGCACTGGCTGGCAACAAATGGAGGCAGCAACTAATCAGGCTCCGCTAGAGGGCACGCTAGAGGCCAAACCTCAGCCAGCCCACCCAAAAGTCCCACCCAGAGCTGCAATCCAAAGAAGGGACCCAGCCCCATACCACAGAGAGCAAAAACAGGCCGAAATCAGAAGGCACTGCTCTCCAAGCCACACCAATAAATGCACAAAAACATGGGAAGACTGAGGAGGACCCTAACAGCTAGATATACTGAGATAAGCCCAAGTAAGTTCCCAAGTCCACCAAAATGCACAGATCCAAGAAATGATGATTTAAAAGCAGCCATAAGAAAGGAAATGCAAGTCATGTTGAAGGAAATGAGAGAATCGCTAGCCACCAAGTACAGGAAATCCATGGAGGAACAAATTAGCCAAATTAAAGAAGATCTGATACAAAACATGAGAGACTTCATACAAAAGGAAATAAAGGAATTAAAAGACACAGAGCAGAATCACAGAGTTGGAGAAGCACATAGAAGTACTCGAAGGAAAACTGCAAACCAAAAACAACCAGGAAACCTACAAGGAAATAAGAGGCAAGGAACTGGAAGGAAAGGTCCAGTACTTAATAAACAAAGACAAAAGAAATAATCTAAAAATTGTAGGTATACCAGAAGGGAGGAAATAGGGAAAGGGGAAGGACAAGTAGTCAGGGAAGTAATAGCAGAAAACTTTCCCACCCTCTGGAAAGAAGCTTCAGTGCAAATCCAGGAAGTGAAAAGAGTTCCCAATAAAATAGACCCTAATAAACCAAGTAATATAAATGGCAAAAAAACAAAACAAAACAAAACAAAGAGAAAGATGAACTCCTTAAAGCAATAAGGGAAAAAAATCTCAAGTACAAAGGAAGAGACATAAGAATCAAACCAGATCTCCCATTTGAAACAATTCAAGCAAGAAGACAGTGGAATGAAATATTTAAACGACTGAATGAAATAAATTTCCAGCCTAGGGTACAATACCCAGCAAAACTATCATTCATATGGGATGGTAGCCTAAAACATTCTCAAACAAAAACGATCTTCCATTATTTGTGCAAAAAAAAAAAAAGATTCTGAATGACCTACTCAGAGACGAATTACACAATCCAAATCCCCAATTGTAACAACAAACACCCTACAGAACACAACTGCAAAACAGCCCTCTCTGTCAATAATCTCCGTAAATGTAATGGACTACACTCTCCTATTAAAAGACACATAGTAGAGAACTGGATTAGAAAACATAAACTGCTGCCTGCAAGAAACACACTTACAAGCATAGGAAAGGCATAGTTTAGAATAAAAGGATGGAAATCAATCTTTCAGGCCAATGAAAAACAAAAAAAGAGCAGGGACAGCCATTCTTCTATCAGACCAAATTCCATTCAACCTCAAGAAAGTGATCAGAGACAAAGAGGGTTACTACTTACTGATCAGGGGAACATTAGATCAAGAAACACTAATCCTGGTCAATATCTATGCACCTAATGTAGAGTCAGCAAAATATGTGAGGCAACTGCTCGCAAGCCTGGAGAAACACATGAAGGGAAATGTGATAATAGTAGGGGACCTCAATACCCCACTATCACCACTGGACAGATCCACCAAACAGAAAAATAGCAAAGAAATATGAGTTCTAAATGAAAAATTAGAAGATTTAGGGCTAATAGACTTATATAGAGCCCTCCATCCCCAGAAAGCAGAATACACATTCTTCCCAAGCCCACATGGAATCTTCTCCAGAATAGACCATGTCTTAGGATACAAAGCCAACCTATATAAGACCACAAAGGTAAGAATCATTAGAAGTACCCTTTCAGATCACTATGCAACAGAGGTCAAAATTGACATCAAGAAGAAGCAATGGAGAAAAACTAATACCTGGAGATTAAACAACATGCTGCTCAACAACAGCTGGATCAAAGAACAACTCAAGGAAGAAATAAAAAGATTCCTTGAGACAAACGACAATGAAGAGACAACATGTCAAAATTTGTGGGACACAGCAAAAGCAGTAATTAGGGGGAAACTCATAGCAATACAGGCCTATGTCAAGAAACAGGAAAATAACAAAACCAACAGTTTAAAAGATCACCTCAAAGAATTGGAACAACAGCAACAGAGAAATCCAACCACAACCAGAAGGCAAGAAATAATAAACACCAGAGCAGAAATAAACAACATAGAAACTAAGGAAACAATAAAAAAAATTAATGAGACCAGAAGTTGGTTTTTCAAAAAAATAAATAAGATAGACAAACTGCTGGCAAAACTCACCAAAAAAAAAAGAGGGAAAACACCCAAATCAGTAGGATCACAAATGAAAGGGGAGAAATTACAACAGAACCCCAAGAAATACAACATATCATGAGATCATATTATGAACAACTATACTCAGCTATGCTGGAGAACCCAGTAGAAATTGACAGATTCCTGGAAAAATACCATCATCTGGGACTGGGAAAGGAAGACCTAGAAAGCCTAAACAGACAAATCACTTCAGAGGAAATTGAAGATGCAATTAAGAAACTCCCTAAGAATAAAAGTCCAGGCCCAGATGGATTTACAAGTGAATTCTATGAAACATTCTGAGACTTACTACCACATTTCCATAGGCTCTAGACAGTACTCATCCTGGGAGCAACAACAACAACAACAACAACAACAAAAAGCTCTAACCTTGCTTTTGGTCTATAATCTTTTCAACAAACAAGATCTCTAATTCCAGAGGTCTGACTGAGACAACCGCAAGTGAATGGGTCTTCCAGAAACATAACTAAAGACTCTGTCCCAGGCTCCATCCTAGGAGCAACATAATGACCAAGAACACCAACTACAGAAGATGAATTAAAATGACACTGAAGAAGCAGAACTGCTAGAACCACAAAAAAATCCTTCATCATTAGCTCCATTCCTGAGCTGCACAGTCACCAAGATCTCTAGATACAGAGGACTTACTTTACGATCCATGACGAAGCTGAAGTCTTCTATACACCACAAAAGCACTGAGGGGAGAGTAAATGATCATGCAAGGAATTTAGAGTTAATCCCATGACAGTATACTTCAGGGATGGAGAAACTCTGTATCTCCTAGGCCAAGGGAATTCCCTCTATAATATCCCCAATAGTTACTGTGCCCATGCAGGGGGGAAAAGAAAAAAAAAGCACAAAATCATCATTTTTCCACATATATATTTATTGATTGATTGGTTGCTTATTTTGGTGTAGATATTGAAGTTGATGTCTCCCTTTTTATTTTATATTATTTTATCTTATCTTTCTCTTTCTTTTTGCACTCCAGCATGATTTGAATTCAGAACCAAGGCTAGTGTTTGGTGATTCTCTTTATTGCTGTAGGGCTCACTGGCTATTTAATTTGACATTTATTTTTGTATTGTTATGGTGTTTTAATTACCTTTTTCAAGTCCTCTCTCAAACTGAGGCTGATAGCCACTAGAAGGACTCTGCCCATTTTCAGCATATTTTTTTAGTTTTTTTTTTTTTTTGCTTAATCTTTACCCCATTCTATTGCTTTTCTTTCCCTCAAACAAAACCACATAACTCGATTTATCTAAGGGAGGGCAGCAAGACCAAACAGATGTATGATCACTGATAGTAAGCTAGACAAAGAGGGGACCACCTACTCTAGTAGCCTGGGAGGAGGTGATGGTGGGCGATATGGGTTGCAGAAAGGGAACGGGGAAGGGAGGAGGACAAATTTGGTGGTGGGTATTGCCCTGATTCAATGTTAATATGTACCTAATATACTAATGTGAAAGATATGTAAGCCAATATGATCAAAATAAAAAAAAAAGACCAACCCACTTTAGCACTGCAACGTTCCCAATATATGCCTCTCTTCTCCCTTCTCCTATACCCACTGCCTGAATTCAAGACAGCCATACTATTTCTCTTACTCAGTACCATTGCAATGCTAGTTGTTAGTGTAGGTTATCTC
Source organism: Suncus etruscus (assembly GCF_024139225.1). Classification (NCBI taxonomy): domain Eukaryota; kingdom Metazoa; phylum Chordata; class Mammalia; order Eulipotyphla; family Soricidae; genus Suncus; species Suncus etruscus. Next base: position 22,782,969 of record NC_064860.1, on the reverse strand, counting down.
TCTAACTTCACTCACCAGTCTTCATTTTGTGGTAGGTCCAGGTCCTTCCAGAACCTGTTCTATTATTTCTGGATATTATTACAATAATACCTTTTATTTTTCTTAAATCTCATAGATAAATGAGACTATTCTATGTCTCTCGCCCTCTGAATTATTTAACTCAGAATAATAATTTTCATGTATGTACAGAAAAATTTCATGGCTTTATCTCTCCTGATGCTACATAGTATTCCATTGTGCATATGTACCACAGTTTCTTTAGCCATTTATTTGTTGGCATCTGGGTTGTTTCCAGATTTTGGCTATTGTAAATAGAGCTGCAATGAATACAGATGTGCATAAGGCATTTTTGTGTTGTGTTTTTGTGTTCCTAGGGTATATCCCTAAGAGTAGGTTAGCTGAATAATAGGATGTCAATTTTCAGTTTTTTTGAAGAATCTCAATATTGTTTTCCATAAAGTCTGGACTAGATGGCACTCCCACCAACAGTGAATGAGAGTTCCTTTCTCTACATATCCCCACCAGCGCTAATTGTTCTTGTTTATTTGTGATGTGTGCCAGTCTCTGTAGCATGAGATGGTACCTCATTGTTGTTTTGATTTGATCTCCCTGATTATTAGTGATGTGGAGCATTTATCTTGTGTCCTTTGGCTATTTGTATTTCTTTTTTGAGAAAGTGTCTGTTCATGTCTTTTTCCCATTTTTGATGGGGTTGGTTTTTTTTTTCTTATAAAGTTCTGTCAGTACTTTGTATATCTTATATATTAGCACCTTATGTGATGGGTATTGGGTGATTAGTTTCTCCCATTCTGTGGGTGGCCTTTGTATCATAGTCACTTTTTCCTTTGAGTTGCAGGCACTTCTCAGATTAATATAGTCCCATTTGTTTATCTCAGTTTTCACTTGGTAGAGAAGAAACGGGCATTAATAACACAATACCATTCACATTAGTGCTACACAAACTCAAATACCTTAAAGTTACTTAACTAAAGAGGTGAAAGACCTAGACGAATAAAACTACAAAACACTGCTTCAAGAGATAAGAGGACACCAAAAATGTAGACACATACTCTGTTCATAATTGGGAGATTAATATAATAAAAATTGCAATAGTCTGCAAAGCATTGTACAGATTTAATGCAATTAATCTCTAAGTGTACCCATAATATTCTTCAAAGAAGTGGATCAAACACTGCTGAAATTCATTTGGAACAATAAATACCCCAAAATAGCTAGAGCAACCCTTAGGAAAAAATATGAGAGGCATCACCTTCTTCAATTTTAAATTGTACTATAAAGCAATAGTCTTTAAAACAGTATGGTATTGGACTAAAGACAGACCTTCAGATCAATCGAATAGACTTGAATATTCAGAGAATGTTCCTTGGATATACAATCAATTAATATTTGATAAAGCAGGAAGAAATACAAAATAGAGCAAGGAAAGCCTCTTCAACAAGTGGTGTTATGAAAACTGGTGAGCCACATGCAAAAAAAAAAAAAAAAAAGCAAACTCAGACCTGCATCTAACACTATGCACAAAGGTCAAATCCAAATGGATTCAAGACTGATATCAGACTTGAAGCCATAAGGTATATAGAAGAAAATGTAGATAAAACACTCCATGTAACTGAGTCTAAAGGCACTTTCAAGGAGGAAACATCACTGTCTAATTTCACAAGTTTTACTAAGCATGGAAGACTCCCTTATAAGCCCACCAATGTTTTCCCTTGTTCAGAGTACCAGCACCTTCTTTTCTTCCTTAGTTCCTTTGTTACTTTGTTCCTTCAATCTTTGTTATTTCCTTTCATTTTACTTGGGGGGGGTACACTCATTGACACTCAGGGGTTACTCCAGGCTATGCGTTCAGAGAGAGAGAAAAAAGTATTATATGTTCCAGAGACTGTATTCATTTTTTTGTTTGTTGTGTGGACATTTTTGTCACTATTGTACAGAGATAAAATTTGTTAATTATTTTTATCTAGATTTCTAAGTATTAACCACTTATATTTAAAATCTGTTCAAGTAAGCCAATAGGATCTAAACAAATATTTTAGGTTTCTAAATATTTTCTAAGGTAAACATGCCATAATCATCCATGAAGTCTTCTGTTATTCCTTTTTTTGTGAGGAGTGGCACACTTAGTCCTGCTTATTGGTTACTACTAACACTGCACTCAGGGATTAATCTTGGAGATAATAGAGGGAACCATATGGAATGCTGGGGATCAACCCTTGTTGACCGTATGCAAGACATATGCCTAACTCTCTGTATTATTGCTCTGGTCCCAAAGTCTTCTTTTATTCTATAGACATTCTATACCAGTTGCTTCTCTATTTCTATAAGCAAGCCCACATAGACATCCTTATATATTTTTATTGTTCTGGTTTTATTTTTTCATATTATGGTTTTGGACTTATCAGGATAGTAGGTGGTAAATTGCAGACCACCTAGGGAAACAAGTAGCTATGTGAGGGAGGTTTTTATATTCTTCCAAGATATTATTTATCTGTCACAATATAAAAAAAGAGATATTTGAGGACTCTGCTTGGATTCTGCTTGGATTCTGAAGCAATATCATGCAGCCTCAGCTCTAAGTAAAATGTTAGAGAAAGCAATCTACAAGACAAATGAATCAGAACCCTGATAGCAAAAGATGAACTAGCAAAGAAACTGGTGAACAATGAATCTAGCAAAAACTATAGTTAATTCTGAATGGGAAGTAATAGATTGTGAATGTAGAAGTTAAGAGATAAGTAAAGATTGAAATAGAAGAAATGACTTCACATATAAAGCTGGAATTAAAAGTCTTAAATTATCTCAGCAAAGCTTGGTACAGGAAGAAGGTGGGGAATATTCTTGTAAGGATTTAATCTCCAGTGGAGGAGTCATAGTAGAAAGAAAATGGATTCTCAAGGAGTAAATACATAAATTTCAGGAAGCAAAAAGTAACCACACTTGAGAGCTTAGTAATGATCAAGAACTAAACCCTCTTAAGTGCCTAACAAAAATTTACAATAAGAAAATATAGTGCGGGGGGTGGGGGAGAGGGGGGGGCAAAAAAAAAAGAAAAATATAGTGCAAATCATAAATAGGATGAAAACAGTAAAATTAAATATTTTAATATATTTTATTTCAACTGTATTTTTACTTCAACTGTGAATTTGTTAAATTATTCTTTTTGAAGCTACATGATTTTTCAGAACCAAACCTCAAAGTAACTACTTGATATTCCTTTAAAAATACATAAAATGATTAAAAAAGTTGGAAGTGAAATAAAGCTGATTAGAGAGACACAAGGTCAAAGAAAGCAGGGGTAAAGTGGCAAAATTTAAATTGGGCTTAATGGCAATAAAATTAAAAGAGACTTTAATTAAAAATATAAATAAAAAGAAAACATTAGTCTAAAAATTTTGTTTTCAAACAAACTGAATGTATTTTAGTATCTTTAAGGCAAAAATTCTTAGTTCAAGAAAAAAAATGGCTACGTGCTCAGAAATTGTTCGTGGCTTGGGGGACCATATGGGATTCTGGGGGATCGAAACACGGTCCATCCTAGGCTAGTGCATGCAAGGCAGATGCCTTACCACTTGTGCCACCATTCTGGCCCCAGTACTGACCCTTCTAAAAGAAAGTATAAAATTTTACAAATTTACAATTGTTTCTCACGAATAATATTCACATGGAATAAATAAAATTAGCATGACAAGTGATATAAAATTAATGTGGATATTGAAACTTCATGTCATAATATATAGCATACATTTTAATATATGACCTTAGGAACACTAGTAAAAGAGAAAATCCACAAAATTTGAAAAATAATTTTACGGCTCATAAATAATTAGGAAAATAGTGACACATTATAAAATCCAGTCATGTGAAAGTACTTGATAAAGTTAGAAGTTTAGACTTATTATACTCATTTATAAAAGAAGCCAAAGAGTTTTCTCTGTGTAGTAAGTGCATGCTTTGTGTGCAAGATTTACTAGGTTGATTCCCATCACTACTTGGTCCCCCGAGCACTGAAGGATGCAATACCCAGCACAGACCTGGGAGGAATCCTTGAACACTGCTGTTCGATGTAGTCCAAAGTAAAAACAAACAAACAAATACAGAAGGGAGGAAGAAAGAAAAAAAGAAAGGAAGTGTTAGAAGAAAGGATGGGAAAGGGTCTTAAAAGACAAAAGTACAGTCAAATATATAGTATATACACTACAGCTTGTTTTACCCATTAATATGTCATTTGATTATTTGGGTTATTTTCATATCTTGGCTATTATATAAAGTGTTGTAATAAAGATATGTGTGTCTATATCCTTTTTAATAAATACTTTTGTGTTTTGGGAATAGGACCAAAATTTGAAATACTGGGGTCATATGCAAGGTTTATTTTCATGCTTTGAGGAATAAGGACCTGATGATACTAAGGACTTATTCCTGGTTCTGTATTCAAGGTTCACAATTAGAAGGGTCATGTGACCATATGATGCACACTAGGGATTAAACTTTATAGTCAGCCTTGTGACAAGTGAATGCCTTTATCTATGTACTATCTCTCTAGCCTTATTTTCATATTTTGAAAAAATTACGAAATGATAATCGTATTTGAATGTATACTATATTCATTTCTTAATAATTTGTAGTTTAATTTATATGTAAATACATAAATGTTAAATTATTTATATTCTTACAACTTAAAAATATTTTTATTATTTGAAAATTCTTAAGAAATTCTTATTTCTTATTTTCTTATTCATCTAAAATTTTATGGCTATTCAAATATTTCTGATTTTTAAACAGTCAAATACAGTTTATTGATTCTGAGTAGGTCTTTTTAAAGACCACTCTCCTATTCTATCCTGTGATTGTTATTTTTTAAATATATTCTATTTTTGTCTTCATACTTTATTTGATTAAATATCATACCTCATATACAACTAACTTTTTAATGTGTATATTTGTTTTTATAGAAAGAAAATTTTATAGAAAGAAAATATATGCACATATATGTATACAAGTGTTTATACAAATTAAAAAAATTGGTTGAGACCAAGTATCATAAAGTATCCATATTAGATAGAGTTTTCCTTTATTTGAATAAAAATGATTCTCTTGATTTTACTTTAAACTCATGAACAATTATTAAATTTAATGTTTTAAGAAATAGAACAAAAATTACTAAGTAGTGTTAACCTAAACATTACTTCCTTGTAGAACCATGGATGGGAAGTTATAAAAACGGCATTCAAGTAGGATATTTGCCAGGTAATCATGGTTCAACAGTGATGCAACAAATCAATAGTTGAAATGACAGAACATGAATGCCACATTGCCTCTCATAACTCCATTCTAATTGTGAAAATCATCAGGCAAATCCCAATGGGGGACAGAATCATCTACCATTTTTAAAACTGTTGAAGATCTTCACAACAAAGAAAGTCTGATATGCTGTCACATCCAAGACAGATAAAGACTTGCTAACTAAGTGTAATCTGACATACTGAGGATAGAAAAGAAAAAGAACACCAGATAAACAAAGCCAGTCCTTTTCAGCCTTTTTACCTGTATTACATAGTAGTCCTCACAATGGCAGTTATAACTAAAACAGTAGACCAGTGTATTTCAATCTTTCTATACTTGTGAACTGGCACCATTCAATGAACTAGTGGCTGAAGTCTACTGAACAAGAGTATAAAGGTAAATAAAGTGTTACTTGTTCTTAATAAAGTATCAACGTTGCTTCAAAACTATCTTTTATGTATCGAGATGTAAGATATTCAATGTGTTTATCTGTGCCAGTTTAAATATTTCTTTTGTAAATCTAAACATGTTTTAAGATAAAAGTTTATTTTGAATCAGATTAATATTAATACATGACCTTAGTTTTTACTTCCTTTTGATACTGTTTGAGGAGAGTCTTGTGGAGATGGTGGGTTTGTGATTACTATTGAATAAACTGTACTAGACATTAATGTCATCTTATGAATTAAAGTCCAATAACTGGGAATTCTTCCTCCAGTGAAGTAGGGATTGTATTGTGTTACTTTATGAAGCACAATTAATAGATTAAAATAAAGATTAACTTGTTTCCCCCACTTTTCATCTAACCTCACATCTAAATAAAAACACTAGGAAAAAAACCCACAGAAATGTTAAGAGATTATATTGGGGCAGGGAAAATTATTCTAAAATTTAGTACCTATGCTTTTCCTACCACTAATGTACTATTGGTTAATGAGACCTATTCCTTTTGAAACAAGATCTATATTTTCATACAGTTTACACAGATGTTAGTAAATGATTTTATACTATAGCATCTTCTGAGTACACTTTCTGATAAAACTTATAGGCCAGCTGTTCGAATGATCGCCTCAATAAATTTTCTTGGATGCAAATAATATGAGCATACCTTTCAGAGAAACATTATTTTGGTTTTAATTGGATAAATGAGGATCTGACTTTACTTTTGTGACTTATCCACAATTGCTATCTCCAGCTTTACAAGTTTTCTTATTAAAGGAGACTAGAGATCAGAAGTGAAAGACTTCAAACAATCCTAAATATTATTTTTTGTTTGAAACCACTTTTAAACAAATACTTTCATTTTTCTTTTTTTTTTTAAATGTGCTGACCTAGACCAGATATCTTAAAAGGCTGAGTGTATAGTTGCATGTGGGAGGCCTTGATTCTCTTTCCAGCACCATTTGGTCTCAGCCAATTCCCTTTGGAAGCTACCACCAACCACCAAACAAAGGCTTGGGAATAGCCTCTGAACTCTGCAAAATGTAGCTTCCAAATCAAAAATAGAAATAATGTGACTCCAATTGCAGACTGATCCTAGACTTTCTTTCAAATTTAGTTTCTGTTTTGTATTTTTTGTGAATTAAAAAATACAGATATGATGATGTTTATTATCTCTCACTAAAATCTCATAAAACTACTTATAATTGTGGCCCTCTTTGTTTTTATGATGATCGTAGCTTACTTTATTTTTATATATTTTATCAAAAAATTTTAAGTGGTTTTAGCTATATTGTGTGCAGAAACAAGCAAATTTCATTTTTATCCATAGTTATGTAAATATATCTGGTATTTCTATCTTGTTCTAGGACATAATGGCCTTATTTAATTCAGAATACTTTCTGGTCTTTACATATACCATCTACACTAAAACTTTACAGCTAATTTTGTGTAATAGCAGCTCAATTCTTGTTTATACAGTGCAAAACTTAGTAGCCCAATTTGGGGTTTTTAATCATCCATGAAGCTCATTTCACATCTCATCGATTATAGGAATAAAATGTGAAAATAATTGTCTTTCTGAAATTACTTTAAGACTAATCCAAAGAAAAAGACATAGAAGAAACTCCAGACACTCAAGTAAGTGCAGATAGTTTCTAAAGGGGGGTAGGGGAATCTTGCATTTCATGAGGCTAAACCAGATTTGATCTATATCATCCCATATGGTCCACCTAGCCGTACCAGGCAAGATCTCTGGACACAGAGCCAGGACTAAATCCTGAATACCAGGTGTAGCCACTACTCACATCTCCAAAATACCAACAATATGTAAATTAAAATTTAAAATGAGGACTCAAAGTTAGTATTTAGAATAAACATTGCTTGGGGCCTGGAGATTTTAGATTGTTCTCACCTGATACCAAGATATTTAGAAAAATTTCTTCCTGTTGTGCCTCATTCCCTGATTTCTCAGGTAGAAGTAACTACCATCAACTGGTGTTCGCAAGGGTGAGAAATAGAAGAGGAGTTAGAAATAATAATCTCAGTATAAATCCATATCTACTCACATTACACCCCCATTCCCATGTATCTGTAAGAATTACTAAACTTGTTTTCCTGGGCTGGGCTGGGCTGGGCTGATCAACGTTGTTTTTGTGTGCTGGTTCTAGGTTTGTTTGTTTGTTTGGGTTTTTTGGGGGGAGTCGGGGTTGTGGGCCACATCAAGTGATGCTCAAGGGTTACTGCTGGCTATGTGCTCAGAAATCGCTCCTTTCTTGGGGGACCATATGGGACGCTGGGGGATCTGTCCTAGGTCAGCCACATGCAAGACAAACGCCCTACCACTGCAACACTGCTCTGGCCCCAGGGCCTCGTTTTTTCTGTAAGGAATACAAACAGCTCAAATAGTTTCAGCTCCTGGGAAATAACACTAAGTAATTAAAAAAAAAAAGTTCTTGTTGCAGGTGAGCAAACATGTTTGCACCTAATTTTTTATTTTTATTTTTTTAAATAAAAATTTTGGGCCACACTTGCAGAACTCAGGGTTTACTTCTGGCTCTGCACTCAGAACTAGCTCCTGGCTTGGGGAACCATATGTGATGCCTGGGATGGAACCTGTGTCTATCCTGGATCATCCATATTCAAGGTAAAAGCCCTATCATTGTGCCACCACTCTGGCCCTTAATTCTTAAATTTTATTACCTCTCCTTTCAATAGAAAGAAATATCACCATGTGATCTTGCCACAGATGCATAGAGTGTCATCAGTTTAACTCCCTGAATGGCATTAGGTAAGTTAGTCACTGTCAGGGAAAATAGACGGTAGCTTTGCAAGATGGGGTCAAGTTGCCTGGAAGGGGGGGAACCGAGGGGAGGGGCATTATAAGAATACATTATTTCTTAAATGTCTACTTATGACCTATGGCACAGTGTTCTGGAGCACTAAAATCAGCCCTCACTGCATAATTTCCTCTTTTTTAAGGACCCTCTTGTAGTGCATTATATTGATGTCACTGAGAATGATGATGAATACATATCTGGAAACAAAGGAGAATGCATCTGTTAGAATACTGGCACCAAGATATGAATGCAACTGAACAAGCACACTCATTTTTTTTTCAGTATCATAAGCCATATGCCTTTTACTTTACTGTTGTTGATTCAACCAACACTAGTTAGGTGACATGATTCTATGTGATTTTCTACACATTTTCTCATAAGTTTCAGTCTAAAACATTTAGAATAATGACTACTGGTATAAAGAAAAGATAAATACTTGAATGCTTTAACTCAAATTATTAAATTGGTGATCATGGGTGTAGAGATTAACTGTTTTTTGCAAGTAGATAGATGATCCAATCTTCCATAAAGTAAGACAAATATATGACTTCATTTTCAGAGACCTCAGTCACTGAACTCATGCTATTTCTCAGTTTCACATTTTGGGGGGATATTTCCTAGAGGAAGACATACAAGGGCAATAGGCAACATACTTTTTGTTTATGGGACCAGATTCTCCTAATGGTTCTATGAGGCCACAAGTGTCATTTCTGGCAGTATTGAAAACAACTTATGGTACTGAGAATATAGAATACAGAATATAGTGCTTCTTATATTCAAGTGAAGTGCTCCAGTATGTTGACTTATCTCTTGGTTCCCCAGCCTTACATTTCATTGGCATGAGTTAAAAAAATACATTTAGTGATAAATAATAGATATGCAATTTGATCAATGTGGCTCATTTTCTAAATCTCCTGAGATTCCTTTGCAAAGTAAATATAACTGCAACTTGAGTTTATTTTACTCTGATAATTTATTCAATTGATAGTTTATTCAATTTTGGCCCTCCCCTGATATGTCCATGATAAATTTTAACTAACTTAGTTTTAACTAACTTAATCTAAATTTTAATTAACTTAGTTTTTATAATAAGAACAGAGTCATCTTTTATTATTGTTATTATTAATTTTCTGGTTTTGGAGTCTCACCTTGTGGTGCTAAGGACTTATTCCTGGCTCTAAGTTTAAGGATCACTACTGACTGGCTTGGGGGACCATAAAGGATCCTAAAGATCAAACCCAGACAAATCACTAACAAGGCAAGCTTTACCTGCTATTATCACTCCAGCCCCTTAAGATATCTTTTACAGGGGCCGGGCGGTGGCGCTAAAGGCAAGGTGTCTGCCTTGCCAGCGCTAGCCTAGGACGGACCGCGGTTCGATCCCCCGGTGTCCCATATGGTCCCCCAAAGCCAGGAGCGACTTCTGAGCGCATAGCCAGGAGTAACCCCTGAGTGTCACTGGGTGTGGCCCAAAAACCAAAAAAAAAAAAAAAAAAAAAGATATCTTTTACAACTTATATTGAAGCATGTCTTTTCTTGGCCTCATAGGATAGTGGCAAGGTTTCATATGGCTATGCTAATCTAACATTTTTCACACTGAGTATGTGATTCATTAGTAGTAAACATTTTGTAGGAGATAATAATGGTTTCAGTATATACATGTATATGTATGGATACTAGTTCTTGACATAAACTTAGGTTTTCCTGTAGATTCTAATCACTAAATGTGAAAAGTCACTAAGGTAGTTCCCGTCTCTTACAATTCTTTCCAGTTAAACTGGTGATATTTTGATTTCTGTAGTAGAGTCTTTGACATTCTTTAAAATTGAAGAACTGTATATCTTCTCAACCTAATTGAGCAAAACTTTAATTATCAAAGGACTTGATCTTAGTTAACTTTAAGAGATCCTTGATCATTAAATAAGTTCAATTATTTCTATATTTTATACTCAGGAGGCATGTTTAGCACTCTCATCTACTTAGCATAATTGTCTCTCAAGTCTGTTATTATTTAATGAACAACTGACTTCCCATTTTATTTTATTCATTTATTCACTAAATATTTAATACTATATATTACTTTTTTTAAGATTTAAGAATAAGGACAATCACTTGATTTTATACAGACAATATAGACAATAATTACAAAAACAAATGAGAAGTAGCATAGTACACTGATGCTTTTTTTAGTACTATTAGTAAGGCAAGATTCATATGATAAAGTTTAGTGAAATATTTAATATGTGACATTTAATATTTAATATGTGACATTTAATATTTAGCATGTGACAAATGGGGTGTTTTTAAAGACAATACTGGAATTAAGAACTAGGTCCTGAGAAGAGGCATATAAATATCTGTGAGAACAGAGTTCAGGTATGTGTTTGCTCATCAGCATGAAAATATATGGTACCCAGCACCACCAGTACTAAAGAACATAATGTTGAATAAACAAAAGTTTATATCAGTGAATAAATGACTTTGGCAGATGGCAGGGCTAGTCTCGGAAAAAATTATTTTATGTTTTTGAAATTGAAAACATTGCAACAAGATATAAGTACATCTTCAGGTAATGGCATAGGTAAGAAATTTTTTCATATTTCATGTAAGTATGTAATTATTCCTCTTAAAAATGTTCAAAAAGATGCATGCAATCTGCTTTGTTTTTAAGGCTCATAAAATAGTAATTTGACAAGGCAATGTTTTCATTTCGAAAAAGCATTTGTTGGCTATATATTTGGCTCAGAGATAGAATTACATGATAAAATTGAAGGTAGATCAGAAATTAACATTTTAGAACTCATTTCCTGACAAGATTATACTTTCATATAAAACAGTATAGTCTTCTTCAGTAGAGAGAAATTACAATAAGAGCAGATGGTTTCATTCTAAGATGAAACCCAAAGCCCCTTCTACATTTCTGAAATGAGTCGAAAAATAATTACTAACAAATTTATACACCTGTAAACTGTATTTTTCTATGTCCTAAAGATGGAAAATATCACAAACACACTAATTATAAAACCACAAACTAATTACACATTTCCTTTATGTTTATTTTCTATGCAGATATATTTAGATTTGACAACCTGTTCCTTTTCTATTTCCAGAAAAAGAAAGTTCTATAAAGGAATTCTAGGATTACTTTTAATGATTTTTTAAAAAGGAATATTTGCATATGTTTTCTTTGTTCAAAGAATGAAGAGGAGTGGGTGATTCTATGTAAAGATGAGTTTTATTGGACTTTAAAAAGTTCACTGACTAGTTTATATAACACATATCTAGATGTGAAACTCATGTGTTCTTACTCTTAAAGAAGAAACAAAAAAAAGAAACAAACAAGTAAAAAGGTTTATTATGAGTTTCTTATGGTTAATTAAATTAAAAAATAACAAAAAAGAGAACAAAACCATCACAATTAAAATAGTAAACTAATGAATTTAATGATAGATGCAAATATTTATTGAATAAAATGTACTTTAATATAATATTTAATTTAATATACATTTAATTGTTACATAGGTTCGAAATTTCACAGATTCTAATATTATCACCATTTACTGATTGGGAGCTTAAATCATAGAGAATTAAGAAACTTATTAAAATCCATGTAACTGGTAAGAGGTAGGTCTAATTTTATTTAAGGGTTTTTTAATTGTAATACTGTCTATGTGAATTGAAATAAACTTAAGTATATGAACAGAGGGCAGAATGTTTAATTTCCTTTTCCCTTCAGAAGACTTTTTAATATCCTTAAAATACTGGGAATGCATAGATGCTGTAATTCAGAAAAATTTATATATAGATGGAGTAAATGTTCTAATGTATAAAGTGACCTATTGAAATAAAACTAATGGAGGAATATTAGTAATCAGTTATAAGAAAAATTTTATCTGTAAATACAGATAATATAGTAGATATACAATGAGATTGTTACCAAGCTTGAAACAATTTTTCCAGTAGATATTAATATATTGACTGCATCTTCCCAAGCCAAGTATCTTTCCTCTTTCCATCTCCTTCTGCTCAAGCACATGCTCTGAAAAGGACTGAATAATAATTCTTCCAGCCTCCAAATTAGAAGGAAATAAAAATATATACATTTCCTGACTGTACTTATTCCTTCAGAAATGGACACATAACTCAAATTAGCTCACCCAGAGACTGCCTGGCTCTTTAGAGCCAGAGGGAATACAAAAGCTCTTTCTCTGATCTCAAAACATAAATTTCAAACATAGGGCTGATTGGTGTCTCTGCTTCCAATAGAGATAATCAATCAAAAGAAAGAAATTTGTTACAAAGAGTGAAACAGAGTTTAGAAAAAGAGATCAATAAGATTTCCTAAGAGCATTTTGAGCCCCACATGCTTTTGTTGTGCCAATGCAAAACTGCCACCCCCATTTTTCTAAAATCTTTTAGATAGGGGCTCTCTTGGGAAACATTACTTTGTTTTACCTAATATTTCTGCATTTTTTTCTATAAAATTAAGAAGGTAAAAAAAAGAAAGGATGAAGTTCAGAGTTCAAGTGCATTGGTGGATAAATAAAAAAGGACAAAATTAAGTATCCAAGCCAAAATCAACAATAGAAAAAAGAGACCCAAACTATAATAATCTAATATTAAAATGGCCCTGTTGTACAGGCAAAGGATAGTGGTATAGGATGCATATTTGGGACCATTGGGGGAGGGAGGTCAACACTTGTAGAGGGAATGGCCCTCATTTATTGAATAGCTAAAATCCAACAATGAAGGACTGTAAATCACAAAGGTTTCAATGAAATAAAAAAATAGATAGGTTGATGTCTTAATAACTGGAACCTAAAATGCAATTTTTATTCAGATATAGAGACTTTTCTGATGACTAATTTGACAACTCCTAAATACAGAAAAAACAGAGTCCTTGTAGGAGAGAAATTTGGAACAAGAAAAACTCATGAAGGGGAGAACACCTTATTTATCTTTTGAAATATTATTTATTTTGTTCATGATTTCATAGATGAAGTATGAATAGTCATAGAAAATTTCTTCCCAATCTATATAGTCATGAAATTCAGAAAATGAGCTTTTCAGGACAATAAGACAATATAGTCATGGCTGAGCGATGTTTTGATCACTGGCACTGAGCGTGGCCCAGAGTTGATATCTGTGTAATAGTTTTAGTAGTAAGTCATATGTGATCCAAAATTAAAAAATATAATAAGGTAATAAAGAAAAAATGATCTTTCTTTAAAATGAGTGTAGACTGAATAGGTAGTACTTGAAATTTGAAAATGCCCTATAATTAGAGGACTGATCAAATTACAATGCTAAGACATCAGATGGATTTTTAAAAGACTGAGTCTATTCAGTTGAATTTTTTTTAAGTTAATGAACGAAGAACAGAGGTTTTAATTTCCCAACCTTTTCACAAGATATTGGAAATAAGATTTCAACATGGACTCTGCTGGAAGGTGAGAACTAATTTGCAGAATAATATGAGTTCTCTATAGAGAACATGCACAGAGACCTTGAATGGCAGCAATAGATGGACTAATTAAGTGTCTCCAAGCAGTTTAGCCATGTGGGCCAGCAAGGTCTTTTCAGAGTAAGAACATTATTATGCAGGAGAGATATTGTTTGTATAGCTACTGTAGAAATGGAAACAATTCTCTATCTATCAAGACCCACAGAAGCTAAAGTACAGAGAAACTTTTGATTGTCATTGTTTCTTCAATCCTATTCAGTATAGTATTTCTGGTGAATACTACACTGGTGTAATGTCTAAGCACTGTAATTACAGGCTAGGGATTAAGGCAATTTAGGCACTCTTTAGATTGAAAGACAGGGCTAAATGTGAAAGCTTTGAGCAGGCACAGCAGGACAGAAAGTATACACATATTCAGAAATATGCATGGCCCTGAAGTGAAGAATTAAAGTCTAAGGTAAAATTGTTTACTAGGATAGTTTTTATTGTCTCACATACACATACACACAGAAATATTTGCTTTAGAAGCCTATTTTGTAATGTTATAATTCTCATAACTTCTTTAGCATAACTTTAGCATTCTCATATCTTCTTTAACTTCTTTAATACATTGTTTTATTTATTTTGTTCAAGATTATTATATTAGTTTTTCATAACTGAGATTCTAAAAATGAATGACACATTATGTTGCTTTTTGGGTTCACTGGTTGTGCTCAATATTTACACCTGGCTCTATGCTCAGGATTTACTCCTGGTAGAGTTTGAGGATAACATATGGCATACCAGGAATTGACCTTGTGTGTCTCATGCCAGGAAAGTACACTGCACTACCTCTCCATTCCAGATTCATTTATATAAACTTTGAAACTATTACACAAAGGACATGAAAAAGAGTTGTGGAGTGAACAAAAGGTCCATAAAATGCTTATAATCCATAAGTTTATTAAGAACCACAGAATAAAATAGCAAAATTCTTCATTAATTTAGTAGTAGGCTACTACTTTTATTTGTATACAAAATGTTCTTTATAGTAAGGATTAAAATATTTATTTTAAGCAACAGATAACATATATGGCGATACACTTAAAACTAGAGACAGCTTTCTACCAACTTTTATAATAAAAGTGACATAGAAGGGAATGTGTTGTTACAGTAAGAACTAGTCATATTTAAAAATAAAATGCCCTGTTATGAAATAATAGATAATGTAAGAAACCATGTTTACTTAAAATCTGGAAAAGCAGGGGCCGGGCGGTGGCGCTAAAGGTAAGGTGCCTGCCTTGCCTGCACTAGCTTTGGACGGACCGAGGTTCGATCCCCCGGTGTCCCATATGGTCCCCCAAGCCAGGAGCAACTTCTGAGCACATAGCCAGGAGTAACCCCTGAGCATTACTGGGTGTGGCCCAAAAATCAAAAAAAAAAATCTGGAAAAGCATCCAGCAAAGTTTTGTAAGCATACTTAGAAGAATTTTGAAATAAAAAGTAATATCATAAAACTTGCTCTACCAGTTGCTAAAACATATTACTAAATATATTTATTTGCAAAAGCTTACCTGTGGATAATAGGATTACAGGTTAATTACCTCATTTATTTAAATGTACCCAATGTTTTTCTGAAAATATTAGGTATATTTAATTGAAATAATAAAAGTCAATATTAAAAAATCTTAAGCCAAGTACCTCAGAGTAAATTTCCTAAGTGAATTTTATCTCACAATATTCTTACCTATTTGGAAAAGAGAAGAATTGGATTTATCCATTTTCATTTTTGTTGGAAGAAAGTTGTCTTTAGTGAAACATGTCTGCACAAGTTTACCTTAGTATAGTGTACTCCTGGCTTGGGGGACCATATAGGACGCTGGGGGATCAAACCGTGGTCCTTCCTAGGTTAGCGCCGGCAAGGCAGACAGACACCTTACTGCTCTGCTCCCCACCGCCGCTCTTGGCCCTTATTGCTGATTTTACAGTGATAGTCATCAGGTAAGTAAAGCATATACTTTGCTCATGGTGGAATAGGGTTCGATATCAACCTCCTATATGGCAAACCAAGCCCACCAGGAATTGCCCCTGAATCAAGAGACAGAAGGAAGCATTGAGCACTTTCAGGAGTGGTCCCAAAATCAAAATTAAGAAAAGGTGGAAACATAAGACAAAGGTGGAAACCTATGGCAGCTTTTCTGATCTCAGGTTTTTCAGGTATCTTGTTGACCTACATGGGTAATACACAGCTTTATTGCAGAGTTCTATACAAGTTCAAAGTGGGTGTGTCTAATTCATGAACATAAATAATGTCTATTCATCATACACAATTGTTTATGTTCAAACAATAGTTATATTTAGAACAGTATAGATTAGCTTTGTTTTAATAAACAACACATAGAATGTATTCTTTTGTCTCGCTTTGCTTAATTATCACCTTTACTCATCCATTTTACTGTATTAGTATAAATTATTCTCTTTTAGGTCTTTATTATAATTAAGTCACTCAGTTTATTATTAATGGATACTTAGTTCTTACAATGAAATTTCTTCTACCATTATTATACCTTTAAATATTACACACAAACAAGAATTCACAAACATATCCATATACACATACAGCCAGGAAAATGTAGTTTGCCTTTCAGTCATCTTGCTTTACATAGTATTATCTCAATGAAGCTTTAATTTGCATTTTCCCTACTGCTAGCAAAATATAGTATTTTGTATAGTTCTTGACTATTTGGATATCTATTTTATGAAGCAATTGTCAAAATATAGCAAATTTCTATGAGGTGTTTTTTTTCCCTTAAAATCATTAGAATATATGACCACATACAAATATAATCTATTGCATTTGTACAGTATACCATATTTATATATACATGTGTTTATATATACATGTATGCCAATAATTATATGTTTGTATGATTTCTAGTTTGCCTTTTTTTCTTTTCAACTAATGATTACTTTATAACATATTACTGGTGTTTTTAAGAAAACAGTAATTTGTGAGGAATAAATTACTAACAAATGATTGTTACAAATTTTCAATATTTTTATGTTAAGTAATAATTTAACAGAAATGTATCTTTTTAGCAAACATTTAAAATGTATTGCCATAAATTTGCTATTACTTCATGTTTGAAAAAATTAATTTGTTATTTTGAACACAAAACAATGTCATTCTGTCTTTCATCTTAACAAATATTGTCACACTTTTGTCTATTTTACTAATAAATTCAGATATTTAAAATATTCCCAGTATTAGAGATCTTAATTATAATTGGCCATTTCAGATCACAAATTCAAACTTTTCTATATTTTATGCAAAATATATGGAAGGCTGATATTTTTCTTGAATTTTTGAAAACGATATATTATCCATAGGAGTCTAACAACATTTTACAGAGTTTGACAGGAAAGGGAAACAGATATGCCCTGATTTTTAATTTTAGGTTTTCTCTTGAATACTGACATTTTCAGAAATTCAGCAAATCTATTATATTTTTAATCAGCTTTTTTGTCATGGATTTCATGTATGGGTCTAAGAAATATGCTAATACTGACAGAAATTAGTTGTATAAAACTGTTACTTAAAAAAAGCTGAATAAACATAATAAAACAGCTTTATTTTATGATTCTCACAATAATTTCAGTGCAAACTAAGTCCATGTATGGAAGCATGAAAAGTAGAATTCTCAATTGCTTCAGATAGAAAGGTATACAAGATCTTTGACTTGTGTGGAATCCCATTTTAATCTAAGCTTTGATTTTAAGGTTGCTTTTATTTCATCAGACTCAGAGTTGAATAGAAAGAATTTCCTACCACTGCAAGTCAGAAACAAAAGGGAAGAGAGAGGAGGTAGAGGAAAGAGAAGATGGATATTAGCATAGGAGGAGAGAAGAAAGAGGAGAGAGATAGCATTTGGCTGAAATTAGAAAATATTTGCTTACCACTCACCTGATAAAGGATTGATATCCAATATGTATAAATCACTGATAGAACTTTGTAATAAACAACTAATCTCATCAAAAATGGGGGAGTAAAGTACATGAATAGAAACTCCCTTAAAGAAGACAGATATAGGGTCAAAAGGCATATGAAAACATGCTCTGTATCACTCATGACCAAGGAAATGCAAATTAAAACAACAATGAGATATCACTGCACACAAGTGAGACTGGCACTTATCACAGATAATAGACACAACCAGTGCTGGCATGAATTTGGAGTTAAAAGGGACCTTCATTTACTGTTAGCGGAAATTTGGATATTTCCAGCCTTTCTGGAAAACAATATAAACATTTCTCAAAAACTAGGAATTGAGCTTCCAAATTACCCATCAATTCCACCTCTTGACACATATGCTACAGGCCTAAAAACTCTGTTGGAAAAGATATTTCCACTCCTATGTTCATTAAATCTGTTTCACAATAGACAAAGTCTGGAACCAATCCAATTGTTCAAGAGTAAATAACTGGATAAAGAAACTATGGTACAAAAAAAAAAAGAAGAAAAGAAAAATGAAAGTATAGACATGTGTACAATGTAATAATAATTGGTTGGCTTTAAAAAAACAGGTGAAATTATGCAAGTTGCTGCTATGTAGATGATCTGGAAAGTATCATGCTAAGTGAGGTTAGGAGAAGCACAGATTCAGATTGATCTCTTTCAGATGCAGGATAGAAGGAAACATGGCAAGAAAGTACTTAATTCTCTCAAACAACCAAAAATAGAACTGATCTTCAGTAGGAAGCTTACCATGGAGATAATGTATGGGAATAGGATAATGGTGGAAGGAAGAGACTTTGGTGAACAGTGTGGTGCTGGAACGTTTTATGTGTAAAACCTTGCCAAAAATAGTTTTAGAAAGCACAGTGACTAAAATAATATTTTAAAAAGAAACTTTTGAAAAAGCCTTCTACTAGTGGATGCTACTTATCAAAATACTTATAAAAAGTGAGAAAATAGGCATAAAGGCCCTTAAAATTAAGATCATAAGTCCACAGAACTCAACATCTAGTTTTGCATCATTAAATAATGTTCAGGACCTTTTTCTTTCAATCCTAAGCTCTCATAACTCTTATCAATCCAAAAGAAACATTTAGAATTTTAACAGTTAATTTAAAAGATAAGATATGAAGAATTATATAATATCAAAAAGTGCCATGAAAGGCTGTTTAAACATTTCCCCTCATAACCCCATTTCCCCAAATTTTGATTCATAAAAAATTATTTTAAAATAAATTATTTAAAACTTATGTGACCCCATATTGGATATAGAGTGCTGAAAATCTTGAATCAGATAAAAGATTGGTATATCAGATCCAGATCAATGGAAAGGTTGGGCACAGGAGTATTTAATTCTCACCCAACTAAGACATAGACTCTTCATCACTCTCAAGCAGCAAGTAGAACTTTTGTTTCCTGATAAACTCTACCACCCTCATCAATCCTATTCAGTTCCCCAATAAAGTTCTCCATTTCAAGCATACCTATGAGAGTGGGTGGTCCAGAAGCGATCACTTTGCACTTTTTAAGGTTAATCAACTTTATTAAGTAGATAGGTAAAACTAATATTAGGAGCAAAATTGCATCTCACACATAGGCTGTGTATATACCTACATAACACAGATCACATTATTATCATCTCATTGAACATAGATAGCTCAGTCACTGTCAAGATCTATCTCTACAAATTTAACCTCAAATAATCTATTCAAGAATTTTAAGAGATAGGTATCTAATTCATTATTACCTTACAATTGAATGAAGATTTTTGGTAAGTAGTAAAAAGTAGTAAAAATTACTTCTACTGTGATATACAACAGAATACACCAATTCTTTGCTTAAGAATGACTTATGTTGCCATTTCCTCATTGTCAGGATGTCACATCAAAAATGATGCATGTTGCCGTCAGAGCAGTATTAAGAATGTCCCAGAAGGAGTTTAGTAATTGGAGCTGCTGCAAAGACTGTGTGGGTTCTATGTCTGAGATCTAGGGTT
The DNA here is from genome assembly GCF_024139225.1 of Suncus etruscus. NCBI lineage: Eukaryota > Metazoa > Chordata > Mammalia > Eulipotyphla > Soricidae > Suncus > Suncus etruscus. The sequence continues at coordinate 22,762,933 of NC_064860.1, read as the reverse complement.
CGGGGTTGGATGGTCGCTGTCTAATTATGTAGTCTAAGTTGGGGCCATATGACATATTTTCAAGGTGGGAGGCACCCTTGTATTATAAGATGTATGAGTTCTTATCTCTAGTAGATATGAGCTTGTTTCTATACATAAAATTTCCCTCTTTTTTAGTATGCCTTTGTAAAAAAAGAGAAATGGTGCTATATTATATTACTGGAGCATTTGGGGTTGAGAGTGTCAGGCTTCATCATTCCTGTGCCCTGGTTTTGACCTGAGCTTTGATCCCAGGCAAGACATTTTCTTGTACCAGGCAGAACCAAAACAGGTGAAGCTAAGAAAGAGAAGAAAACAAAAACAGACAAAAAATACACACACACATATAAAGGAAAAAAATAAATAAAAATAAGTTTTAAAAAAGTAACTATGGAAACAAAGTGATGCAGGAGACTACCTTACATTTGGGGATAAACAGGTTAAGAAGTAGTATTATAGAGGTCTTAAACTTATTAAGGAAATATAGGCTTTCCTATTGTCTTTTGAGATATTCTTGTGAGGAGTGGAATCCAGAGAACATTTTCATCACACACCCTGGTCTTGGTGAGTTTGAGAAGTGATTTTCAGCAGAAAGGGCTCAGGTAGAGTTCTTGCACAGGGGTCCTTCTGGAGCTGAATCTGGTATCAAGAAATAGTCCACATTTGGTGGGGGGGATGAAAAGGAGAGGCACAGAGCATTAGTCAGCAGGAGTGTTGGTTGTAGTTTCTTGCTGGGGGACGAGTGGGCTGTTCTCAGCATGCATTTCAGACCCCCCATCTTTGTCCCCCAGGCTGTTAATATAAGTGGTCCCCTCTGTGCCTAGCTTGTTGTACATTGGGTATCAATTCTGTTGTCATTGGCTTTTAATTTGGTGTTTAAGTTTGATCATTTTTTATTTCTACTCAATGTTCATATGACTGTTTGGTCTTGGTACCCTCATTCTTCCCCCTCAATTTATGAGACAGAACAAGATGGTTATGTGGTTATATTTGAAGAAAATAAAAGGGCAATAATCAAACAAGCAAAAAACTGGATTAGTCTTTCTAGAGGCTATAAATATCAATTTAAGAGTAAAAAAGGGAAAATAAAGAAAAACATAACAATACAAAAAAATCAATAAAAACAGAAAAAAAACACAAAAAGCATCATAGCAATAAAGACAACAACCAAACAATAATCATGGTCCCAAAATAAAAACAAAACAAAAAAATCAATAACAAAAAATCAATTTGTGCTTCTCTCTCTATTTATTTATTTATTTTTGCATAGGCACAGTAAATATTGGGGAGATTAGAAAGGGAATTCCCTTGGCCTAACAGATACAGGGTTTCTCTGCCCTTGATGTATACTGTCATGAGAATAACTCCAGGCTCTGTACATGCTCTTTTACTCTCCCCTAGGTCCTTTTATGGTATCTGGAAAATTTTCACTCAGTCACGAATGATAAAAACAGGCCTCTGTAACTAGATATCTTGGTATTTACACAGGCGATAGGGGTGGAGGAAGGACAATATTGGTGGTGGGAATGCCCCTGATTCAATGTCACTATGTACCTAAAATATTACTGTGAAAGATTTTTAATCCACTTTGGCAAAAATAAAAATTATTAAAAAAAAAAAGAATGACTTATGTTATCTTGTGCTCTGGCTGTTATAATTCTTCCTTTAAATTTACAGTCCTTGAATTGATAAGCACAACCATCAGGTATCCCAATAACTGGAGGAAACAAGTGATGGTAGGGCCTGAGCTTGCATGTTAGTTTTCAATCAGTTGGTAAAATGGGCTATTATCACATATCTTTCAGCTGTGTTGAGATTTGTCAGGTGACCAGGATATAGGGAAGAGGATTCAATCATCCTTTCATAATAGAGCAACAATTTCTCCTCTGGAAGACTTTTACAAATACCACATTCTGCTTCAACTCCCATCCTGAAACTTAGGTTTAATTGTTTTTAGATTACTCACAGGTCAATAAGTTATGTGTAAAAATATTTCTAGGTATTTATTACATCTGAAATGGAAAAGGATAGTCTTACTGGTTATTTTTAAGGGCATGAAGCATAATAAAAGATGAGTAGTCATGGGGTAGCATTTCCAAAATTTCGTGACAGCTAAGACAACCAGAGATTCAATATTGTCCCATGGGGAGCAAAATGTTTCAATGTCTAGCTTCAAACACTGCTTAAGCATATTAGCCCTATTTTTCTACAAGTAGATAGATAGATCCTTGGGGCAGTTTCACTTTATTTTTATGACAGTCATATTTTCTAGTGAAGAGTTATCCATAGATGATATTTTAGTTTATATTTTCAAATATACCTCTCATCCCCTAATCTAAAAAATTAACATTAGAAAGTCTTGTCTGGGGCCTGAGCCTTAATATATCAGGTAGGGTACTACCCTGCACACAGTCGAATCAAGTTCATTTGTTGGCACTTCATGTAATTTTTCCATAAGTGGTCTTGGAGCCTAGAGCCAGAAATAAGCTCTGAGCACAGACAGGAGTGAGTGGAAATCAAGCAGAAAAAATAACAACAACAACAACAACCAAAAAAAAAAAAAACAGAGAAAGAAGTTATGGTCACCTTTATTATAAGCAAATAATAATATTGTCACAATTTTTATTAATCTCATAATTATTACTTTAAAATTTTTACTTTGAACCACAGATCAGAGTTTACCAGACTGTTACCTACTTTCTCCTTTTTATAAAAATAAATTACAGTGACCCCACTAATCTACCTTCTTTAAGCAACAGACAGAAAATGTGTCTCTCCAGGTAGACTTGAGGGTGAGACCTCTACTGCCACCTATGTCTTTGGAATTCTCTCTGAGATGCATTGTTGTTCATCCTGGAAAGACTGATTTTTATGCAAACTGTTAGAAGATGTGTAAAGATGGAAGAGTATGTCTAAACAATTGAATATGCTTAACACAAACAAAAAATATTTATAGTTAATGAATCAAAATATAAACAAAAACTCAACTAAAAAAGTGTTAAATTTTCAATCAATATTTTTCAGTTATAGAACTATACACATGCCTATCTATTCATAAGTTTATCTTCAATATTTTATTCAAGACTTATAGTTATTCAATTTATCATGTCATATAAATAATAATTTATTTTATTTTATTCTAATAAAATTTAAAATAAACCTTACCAAAGGTAATTATTTAGTTAAGAAAAATATACAGCTGAAAACAAATTTGAACAATAAATTAATGCTGGAATCTTTTTCACCTTATTGGAAATTGCTGTACAAAAAAATGAAATTAAATGAATTATATTAACTCAGAACAATATAATAGAATTCTGAAGAAATAATGTCAGACTGCTCAAACTTCTTTCAATTGAAGAATTGAATTTGAAGGAATCTTAGACATTTGTTGATCTAAGAAAGTTGAATTGAGTCTAAACCATAATTTAACAATTTTTTAATATAATTTTTATTTTGATCATAGTGTCTTACATATTGTTGACAATAACATTTTAGGTACATATTTACATAAAATCAGGGGGGATTCCCATCACCAAATTGTCCTCCCTACACCTCCGTTTTTGTCCTACCTCCCATTTCCTCTTCCCTCACCCCCAGGGCGGCTAGAATATGTGGTCCCCTCTGTATCCAACCCACTACTTAGTAGTCTTGCACCTGTTTGGTCTTGATGCCTCCCTTATCTCCCCCTCTAACTGTAGGCAGGACTAGCTAGTTCAAGTTGCGTGGTTTTGCCCGAAAAAGAGAAGATATATAAACTGGGGTAAGAGTCTAATACTCCAAAAATGGGTGGAATCCTTCTAGAGGCTCTCATCATCGATTTGGGAGATGAAGGAGAGAAAGAAGGTGAAACACTCCACCAGTACCAAAAAAAAAAAAAAGTGTCAATTATCCAGTGAGGACTCCAGCTATATCGATAAGCACCACAAAAAAATAGACGAAAAACAAAACAAAAAAACAAACAAATAAAAACAAACAAACAAACCAAAAACACGCCATAGTCTTGAAATAAGAAACATGGCATAGCACATAACGAAAAAAGAGAAAAGAAGAGAAAAAAAATAAGTATAATTGGGGACAACGATTTCAATAATCACACCCAAACAGAGAAATCAACCAAAATAGATAGGTAAATAAAAATAATAATAACAATAATAAATGAAGGTAAAAGGAATATATATATGTATATATATATAAAATAACCAAGGTTTTGTGCTTTTTGTATTTTTGTTTTTTCCCCTCCTGCCCTGGCACAGTAAATATTGGGGTCATTCGAAAAGGATTTCACTTGGCCTACGAAATATGGGGTTTCTCCGTCCTTGGAGTATACTGTCATGGGATCAGCTCTAGACTTTGCTCAGGATCATTTATTCTCCCGGTGGTGTTTTTTTTTTTTTTTTTTGGTGTGTGGAAGACTACTGCTCTGTCCAGGGTGATACACTCAGAGCTCTGTGTTTAGAGGTCTCAGTATCTGCACAGATCCTGAGGTGGGACTTATGATGAAGTCAGTCTTTGTGGTTCTAGTGGTTCTGTTACCTCAGTGCCATTTTAATCTATCTTCTGTAGTTGGTGATCTTGGTCTTTGCACTGAACCTAGGATGGCACCTAGGATAGCGTCTTTCTTTGTGCTTCCAGAAGCCCCATTCTGTTGCAGTTGTCTCTGTCAGACCTTTGGGACTGGGGATCATGATTATTGTGCAAGTCATAGTTCAAACCCTAAACTAGGGCTTTTTTATTGGTCCCAAGATGTATACTGTCTGGTCGTGGTTCTAGTAGCCAGTCATCTGTAAGTCACGATCTTGGCTTTTGGACCTATCAAAGGGTGCCGAGTCTTCTGGTTTTGTCTTGTCGTTAGCTGGTAAGGTATGCTAATCTGCTCTCAGGTCAAGTTGTTCACATTTTCCTCAATGTCAGGATATCATGTTAGAGATGGCCCTTGTTGTTGACCCCGCAGTATTAAGGCTGTCCCAGATGGAGTTTGTTTCCTGCAGCTGTTGTGAAGAGCTGTGCCGATCAAGGCTGGATGAATGGTATGTAATCACCTGAGGTCTAGGTTGATTCCACATGACATATTTTCAAGGTAGGAGATATCCCTGTATTGTAAACAACTATGAGTTCCTATCTCTAGTAGATAAGAGCTCTTTTTTTATATGTAAGATTTCCCCTTTATTTAGTGTGTCTTTGCAGGGGGAAGTGGTGCTACATTATATTGTCAGTGTAGGTGGGGGTGGACAGAGGGGATAACAGACACAGGTCACATACCCAAAAATGATTAGGAAAAAAAAAAGAAATAAATAAAAATGTATGTGCTCGCAAATGTATATGTAGGACCAACATTTAAAAAATAAATAAATAAATAAATTTAAGAAAAGAAAAAGAAAAAAAAAAAGAAAGAAAGAAATAAAATGAGTTAGCGAAGTTTTTAAAGGACCAAAGTGGTGCAAAAGACTACCTAACATTTTGGGGAGAGCAGGTAACGAGGTGGTGTATTGCAGGTCCTATGCCTATGTTGGAAGTACAGTTTTTCCCATTGTCTTTTGGGTTTTTCTTGTGGTGTGTGGGCTCCCAGGCATCTTCCTATCACACCCCCGGACCTTCTTCAGGTTGGTAAAAGTTTGCGGCAAGGAGGTCTTGGAAGAGTTTTTGCATTGGAGATACTTTTGGACCTAGGTCCGGTTTCAAGAAACAGTCCATGTTAGGGGGAGTTGGTAGGGAGGGCCTCGCATCATGAGTCCGCAGGGGAGTTGGTTGTCATTTCTTGCCCGGGATGAGGTGTGGGTTTGACTGGGTGTCCCTTCTCTTGGGTGCTGGGTACTGGTTCGTTGGGGTAGAAACAAAAAAACAAAAAAAAAGGAAGCATTACTAGATATGCATAAATGTTATCATTTTTATTAAAATTGTTAAATTTTTATTGTTTAAATTTTATTGTTAAATTATAACAATTTAACAATTTTAATAAAAATTTCATTGTTTAAATTTTATTGTTAAATTATAACAATTTAACAATTTTAATAAAAATGATAACATTTACATTTATGCATATCTAGTAATGCTTCCTTTTTTTTTGTTTTTTTGTTTTTTTGGCCCACACTTAGTGACATTCATACTCCTGGGTATGTGTGCAAAAATCGCTCCTGGCTTGTGGGACCATATAGAATGTTGGGCGCTCAAACTGTCCTAGGTGAGTACGTGCAAGGCAAATGCCCTACTGCTTGCACCACTGCTCTGGCTCTTAGGTATGCTTCTTACATTCAAAAAACATCAATAGGGCTGGAGAGATAGCTCTGTGGTAGGGTGTCTTCCGTGCATGCAGCTGACCCACGAGAGATGGTGGTTTGAATCCTGGCTTTTGAAATGGTCCCCCAGGCTTGCCAGGAGTGATTCCCGAGCAGAGACAGGTGTAACCCCTGACTGCCACCAGGTGTTACCCCAAAAGAAAACAAAACAGAAAAATCAATACTGGAATTTCTTTGGAAAAAGATCACTTCCTGATAAGGTAAGATTTTATTTTTGTTATTAACATAGTTAGGTTTATTTTTTGAAGGACTATACCTGTGAAAACTATTTAGAGCTTATTGTTTTCTATTCTATTTCTGATTATACATGTGTGGAGACTAATATCAATGAAGAAATGTTTTATAAAAAGTAGATGTGTATTGGGCCCAGAGAGATAGCACAGTGGCGTTTGCCTTGCAAGCAGCCGATTCAGGACTAAAGGTGGTTGGTTCAAATCCCGGTGTCCCATATGGTCCCCTGTGCCTGCCAGAAGCTATTTCTGAGCAGACAGCCAGGAGTAGCCCCTGAGCACCGCCGGGTGTGACCCAAAAAAAACCAAAAAAAAAAAAAAGTAGATGTGTATTAAGTATAATTTTATTTCTGCTTTTTTTTTCCCTATTACTAAGCATTGAAATCCACGGTAACATAGCAATATGTTTCCTTAGCTATGGAGCATATTATAATAGGAATTGTAGATAATTGTCTATTCATAGCATTAGACCTCACTTTTCCAAAAACAGAGATATCAGGACGTGTATGGAAGAACTTTAGTTATGAAGAGATTAATTTTAATCATTACTATTAAGTAATATCCTGGACTGGAATGTATGCATTTGGGGAAGCAAGATGAAATTTGGGTTTGTTACAGAAAATTACATTTAATGGCTAGAAGATTTTGTACATTGCTAAAATATACTTGTAATAGTGTTCTCTTATATTTGTCTTAATTCTTGGGCATTAATGTTGTTTTTATTCTTTCAGACATAAAGGTTTCAGATGCAAATATTCTTTTTCATCAATTATTTTCCTTTTATTTCTTGACTGCAAACGTTAATATTGCATGTTTATTTGAGTTCAAAATTTCTCATTTAACATTTTCCCAACTCAAAAACCATAGGACTTTCTGTTATATACTGAATTTTAGTTAAAACCCATTTGCTATCACACGAAAGTATTTTTCTAAGAAAAATATTATATTTCCAAAATAGCATCATAACAGCAATTGTTTCAATGATTGGGGAATTTAGGGGCAAGGAAGGGAGGAAATAAGCATAATGAAACAAAAATCCACCTATAGTTTCTTCAGGTAGCAAAGATTTTGTGAAAATTGAAATATAATAAAAGGGTTGTGTAGACTTACAGCCCTTACGCTGGGCTTGGATGGTGAATGGAGGCCTTTGTTCTTAGGCCCCGGCCACGCGGCTTCATCCCCCATTAACAAGCGGGTCTGGGTCCAGGAAAGTGATGTGTATTGAACTCATTCACAGGCAGGCTTCCAGAGAGATAACATCTTTATTTAGCCCTAGCCAACAGATGTGGCTGCTAACCATTTACGCATGCTATTCTTAGCTTGCCCTGCATCTTCTTCTTTCATCCATGTCACCTCCAACCTCCATCCTGACAAAAGACCAAAAGACCTTAATTCCCTGGGTCAAAGGCCTTATATAACCTTCCCAACACCCCTCCCAGGAATGGACAGGGTCTTGCAGGTAAAGATACATTTAACATCCACTCCCCAAGACCCCTCCCAGGGATGGGTGGATCTCAGGTAGATACACCTAAATCCAGGGTGGAGTCACATCTCCCCCTTCTCTGAAATATAAATGAAGCTTTTATAATCCTGACTCCGCCTTTAGCTAAAGGCGGGTAATATTTCTATAGCAACAATGTAATAAAGTGAAATTTAACATACCAGCCCTTTTCAAAAACATAACATTTCTGCAAAATATACCATACACCTGTAACTTAAAATTTTCTTAATGTTTTTTTACCAAGCACTATCCTGGAACTTTCATGTTCCTATACTTTTAATATTATATAAACTATTTCTTGGGGAACTATTGTTCCTATTAACCTTCCCTAAACACAAGTACTACAGCATAAATGCATAACATACATTTTAAAAAACAGGCTTAATACAATTTAAATACACAGTAAAACATTATACCAATGGAAATAGTAACTATGGAAAACAATTAAGCACATTTAAATTGGCAAGAACATGACTTAGATTAAGTTAGATGCAGGCAGTAATAAATTAGATTGTTCATTTGGGCTTTACTGTTATTTCTCCCATTCTTAACTAATATTTTACACCACTAACTAACTAAAACTTATACCATCACCAACTATGTGTAAAATATGTGGCTACCCACTTAATCCTTCACCTAAAACCATAAGTCTAGGCACTGGTTTGTCCCACGCTGCTCTCACCACGTGGTTTCACTGCATGGAGTTCCATGGGGTTTCAGCTGCCGCAGCTGCTCGGAGGCTGGGTTGAGCACACGCCTGCCACCTCTGGCCGCTTGCAAGGTATTTGCCTCTTTTTTGCCCTGCTGCAGGGTCTGTTGCTGCAGTTTCTCTACCGGGAGCATTTGGGTGTCCAGAATTCAAAGTGATTCAAACTAAAAGTCAAGTTCAACATTTTCAAAGTCAAAATCTAAATTCAAGATAAAGGTCAGTCTCAGAAAATCAGTCCGCTTGTAGAACTTTTTCTTTCTGAACCTTTTCCAATTAAGGCCCTCCATCAGTATCTGAGAAGGCCGAGGTTTTTGGAAAAAGGATTTTCGGCAACAAAGTTTTAGTTCTGAGCCACGGATGGGGGTGATCCAAGTTTTCACCTCCCCTATTTTAGTTGCCCTCCTGCCCCTAGAAGGGATGTCGGCCATATTTGAAAATGGTTCCATGTGGCCGAAAACTTTGGGCTGACTTCATCTGAAAAGAGCCAAAATCAAATAGAAGAGCAGAAATCTCACCATTATCACTGTTTTCTTGGGTCCAGGATTTAGGTCAGAGTTCAGGCACCAGTTATAGTGTTACAACCCTTAGGATGGCCTTGGATGGTGGAGATGGAGGCCTTTGTCCTTAGACCCCAGCCACGTGGCTCCATCCCCCATTAACATGCAGGTCATTATCTTCAGGTGGTCGCAGCGGGTATTGAACTCACTCACAGGCAGGCTTCCAGAGAGATAACATCTTTATTGCCCTGGCCAACAGATGTGGCTGCTAATCATTTATGCATGCTATCTTTAGCTTCCCCTGCATCTTACTTCTTTTTTTCTTTTTTCTTTCTTTTTTTTTTTTTTTTTTTTTTTTTTTTTTGGTTTTTGGGCCACACCCGGCGGTACTCAGGGGTTACTCCTGGCTGTCTGCTCAGAAATAGTTCCTGGCAGGCACAGGGGACCATATGGGACACCGGGATTCGAACCAACCACCTTTGGTCCTGGATCGGCTGCTTGCAAGGCAAATGCCACTGTGCTATCTCTCGGGCCCTGCATCTTACTTCTTTCATCCATGTCACCTCCAACTTCCATCCTGGCAAAAGACCAAAAGGCCTTAATCCCCTGGGTCAAAGGCCTTATATAACCTTCCTAAGACCCCTCGCAGGAATGGGCGGGGTCTTGCAGGTAAAGATAGACATAAGATAGGTGGGTCTCAGGTAGATACACCTAAATCCAGGGTGGAGTCACAGGTTGATAAAAACTGAGGTTGAGAAAAAAATCCAGTAACAATGCAACATTCCCAAATGGCTCTGAAGATCATGTAAGATCAGAAAAGAATCAATACGTTTTGTACCATCAAATAAGCACCACCACTGTTTGCAACTTCCGACAGGAAACATTAAGAAAAGAATGTACACCAGCTGAGCATGCATTCACTGTGGCACCAAGCAGGTGTGAGATCCTATGCTGTTTACTCAATAGTGTTTCGTTACTACTGAGAAAGTTGCTTTTTCCCTGCTACATTCCCATTCTATCAAACAGCTGCTAGAGCCTTTCCAGGACTGCTCTTTAATTATTCAATCACGTTCATTCCAGCTCATATTACAAAAATTTACTCAGTAGGAGATACTGTGATACAAATTTTCTAGCACGAAATACAGTAAAGAACACCCCATAAGAGCTTTGATCTGCTGAGCTAATTTAACTCAGGAATCCTATTTACTTGGTGTAAGAAGAGCCTAAAGTTATTAAACTTGTGTTAGTAAGGGATGAACTTTCTCTAGGTTTCCATTTCAACTCCAATATTTTGTTGTTGTTGTTGATGGTTTCTAAGGCAAGTAAAGGCAACACATTGTGCCTTAATATATTAGCTGTAAATCAATCACAGTATTGGCTTGCCTTACATTAGGGGAAAGACAGTTACATTCGAACATCTATGAGTAAATAGCATGACTATTTATAATTATAAACTTCTTGTCTCTCTTTTAGTAACCCATAATAAACATCTCATTTATCTTGGTTCACCTGACATCATTTTATTTCTATCAATGGATAGATTTTCTTTGTTTTGTACACCATTATAGGTCCTCTTCTCTGAGATTTAAGAGTAGATCATTCAAGGATTAATTATACACATCTATATAAGGAAGAGGACAGCAATTTTACATGTGATCATTTGAAATTCAACTGATGATTTACTCAATTAGAGAGTAGTCAGAGGGCTGTGAAATAATAGCTCAGTGGGTTGGAGTCCTTGCTTTGCATTCAGGATATCAGGCTTCACCATGGAGCTTCATGGTTCCTGCACTGTGTGTGTATGTGTGTTTGTGTGTAGAAAGAGAAAGTGAAATGGAAGAGGAATAGAGACAAGTAATTTCATCCCTGCCACTGGATATATGAGATATTATTTGAAAATATTTGTCTTGTTATCTATCTAGTTAGATTTATGTGCTAGGTTTCCCGCAAATTAATTGGTAATATTTCTGTACATTCAATAGTCTAGTGAGTAGGCTGACAGCAAAAGCACCCCAAAATATGACTCATTTGGCTCTCAGTCACTCTTAATATTGAATGTGATAAAATTTATAAAAATTAGAATATCAAGTATTATCTGAGCTTATTTTAGATTTATTCCTTTTAGTTTCAGTTTTATTTCTCTGCCATGCAGTCAAGTCGAAAGCAGTCTAAAACAGTCAATCTTATTTTTCCCTATACCTGTACTAAAGTATAAAGAATTTGGATAGTTGCTTTAAATATATATCTACATTTTTTATAAGTAAAATTTTGAATGAGATTGTCTATGTTTATCAAGATTAAGATTACATAAACTACTTATATAAGGCTGATTTCTTTATAATGATGTGGGTTTCTCTTCTAAGAATTTTGTCCCTTTTATTTAAGGAGGCTGGGATTTAAGTAATAGCATAATTCAAGGTATATGAAACATACAGAAGTTGTCCTACTCTTTCTTAGAGAACATTTAGTTATAATAATAGCAAATATAAACAATTAATGACTATTCTTGGCTTTTAATGAGTTTACTCTAAAAACATGATTTTACTTTGCTTTATTTTGTTTTGAGGTCACATCCATAAGTGCTCAGGGATTACTCCTACTCCTGTCTCTTCGCTCAGAAATCGATCCTGGAAGGCACAGGGGACCATATGGAATGCCAGGATTTGAACCAGTGTCCATCGTGGATCAGCCGTGTGCAAGGCAAACCCCACTGCTGTGCCAACTCTCTGGTCCTAAAAATATTGTTTTTAAAGTCATTGTTGATATACAATAATTTATTTATTTGTGCATGTTGAAAAACTGGGTCAATATATTTAAATAGTGTTATGGCCTCAAATATAAATACATGTTTTTATATAAAGTTAATAAAATAATTAAAAAAAATCAATACTCTTTATGCTGTCTTGCATAATTTATGTATTTAAATAAAATATTTTATTGTTGAATCCATAAATCTTATTTACTTTATGCTAATGTATAAAAGTATATATACATAGGATACGTTTCATAGTCTGCACTTTTTATGTCTTTTATATTTATGAACTTATTATTTATTCATGAGCTATACTCTATACATGATTAAAATGTATGAAAATTTACAGTTAACTTATTTTTATTAAACTTGGCTCATCCTGTTCAGTTTTGCCCTGTTCTTTGTAAGAAATAGCGATCTCCATTATGTGGATAAAAGTTTCCCAAAAGAAGGTCAATGCTTAATAGAGGAAAGCAATACCTATAAGAAAATTCTGACTAGTTGAACTAAAATGCGGACATTTCAAACTTAGGTAACTATTTACTTCAAAACCATAATAATTAGTACACCTTGAATACCACCCAGAATAATTCCAGAACACAGAGCCAACTGTAAATTCTGAGTACAGCCAACTGGACAACCCCTGCAAAGAACGCGCGTGCACGCATGCGCGTGTGTGTACACACACACACACATACAGAATCAACACTAGTATAAGCAGATTACCCAAACTATAATTAAACTAAAAAATAAATAAACAGATATTTGCTATAGATGCAGGTGGACAGAGTGAGAAAACCTTGGGTGGAGGACAGTTGTGGCGGGTTTAGATTTGGAACATTGAATCCCTGACACATTGTTATCAGCAGCTTTGTATATCTCAATGCCTAAATAGAAATGATAATAAAAAAAGACAGTAATAATAAAGAAAACAATGCACAGAACCAAATCATTGCATGTATAGTTCTACTAAGAGTGGTGAGTTGGGAAAAATTACAAAGTGGATGCTTCAAAGAATGTGAAAATGTTCATTGTTCTATGCATATTTAAAAAAGAGGGATTATGGTTTTGAAAATGATCACAATATGGGAATATGTTTTCAATTCTCAAAAATTCAATTTATTTGTTGAGATAAACTTTTATAAAAATTATATTGGTTTATAATATTATATAGGTTTCAGGCTTACAGTATTATAAATCAATGTCTGTATGTAATCCATCAAGATCCCTACCAGCAATGTAGTTTTTCTTAATTTAATGCTTGAAATTAAGAAACTTTCTTATCCTTGATATCAGAATATAAATGTTAAAAGAAGCTCTATGCCACTGGGAAGTAAAGTAAATCATAAATCATTGTCATTTTTGAGCATATGGTTACATGACCAAAAAATAACAAAATCCACTAATTTTATTGCTTTCTCATCAGATTGGCATATGAAAAGAAATATTTGCCTCCATATCATAGAACAGGTACAGTTATATATTTGGATCTTAATTGTTATTTTAAATGTCCAGGTCAGGATTATGCCATTAGTAAACATGAGAATGGGAAGTTGCTTTGAACATACATAGTGTTTTTTCTTATAATGTCCAATATAATTCAGTAACTGACATTCCCAAACAGGATTGACCAACTGTTTTCAGAACTAGAGATATTCTCTAGGACTGATCATTGAGTTAATTAGTCTTTGTACAAAACAAACAAACAAACAAACAAAATACCTCTAAGTATTGTATGTAATTAGTTAAAGACCTCATTGTAGCTAATGTGTTCAAAATTAAATTGATACTTTTATAATTTATTAAAGACTCATGATTATGGGAACACATTATCATTGAGATGTGATATTTAACCACCATGGCCAAAATTTACTATATAAATCATTAAACATATTATGGATCCAAGCTTAGATTCTGATATTAAAGAATTACAGGTTTACAAATAAGTATGTGCAAGAGATAAGAAGTTTTTGTGTGTATACTTTATATAATGTCTTTTTTTCAAAATGATATTCCTAAATTGATGAGACGCTTTGAAAGTAAATAATGATTTTTGAGGGTTGGTGAGATAGTAGAGGGGTAAAGAATGGAACTTGCACTTTGATTACTAAATTCGATCCCTGGCACTGCATGTTATCTTCCAAGCAGTACCAGGATTGATCTCTGAACACAGACTCAGGTGTGAGCCTGAATACTACTAGGTGTGGCCTATTATCATCTTAACTCATTAAATATACTGTTTTAAAGAAGGACTATAACATAAAAACATGAACAGCATCATTTACATTACTTTTAGGCTGACTGCATACACTTTTTAATTTTTTGCATTGTTTTATTTGACAAACAAGCAGGGAGATTATTAAATGAATAAATACAACAGTACAATTTATGTTTTCATAAGGGAATTTACTTATACTAGGTTTTCTCTAAATTATTCTTTATTTTTAAAATTTTAAAGTAGGTTAAAGAACATCTAAACAAGGAGGAAAAATAAACTGAACATAACAAGGAATAATGTTTATCTGTTTGATATGACTTTTGACACCAACATTTATACCTCCAAAATCCATCCATCTATCCATCCATTTATTTTCCTTTCATCATTGGGTGATTACTACTTGGTGTTAAATAATTTTGAATAAGATTTGAATAAACTAAATACAAAACAACAGTAAAATATCATTTTACCCAGTATGTTACTTTAATTGTATATGAGGATGAAACATATCAAAAATAATGACAACAATATCTGTTGGTGGGGATGTGGTGAGAAAGGAACTCTCATCCACTGCTGGTGGGAATGCAGTCTGGTCCAACCCCTATGAAAAACAGTATGAAGGGTTCTTAGTAAATTCAAAATTGAGCTTCCATAACCCAGAAATCTCTCTTTTGGTTATCTAACTTCAGGACAAAAAATTTATCCAAAAGGATGTATGCACACCGTTATTTATTGCAGCACTTAGTACAATAGTTAAGATTTGCAATCAACCTAGATATCCAACCACAGATGAGTGAATCATAAAAATGTGGTATATATATATATATGTATATGTATAGATATACACATATATATATATACACAATGAAATACAACATAGCAATTTGCAGCAACATGAATGGATTTGGAAGATATTATGTTAAATAAAGTAAGCTAGAAGAAAAAAATATATATATACAGATATCACTTATATGTGGTATTTAGAATAACTGCATGAAGAAATTCAATGGTTGTGTTGTCTCAACCACCATTATCTCCAGAATATAGCAAGGAGACAGAATGAAACAGAATGGAGGAAGAGAAACACAAATATAAAAGGATGGGAGGCAGAGGGCCAAGTGGTACATTGGTGGAGATTAAAAAAAAAACAAAAGAACAGGACTTTAAGCCAAGTCAACAGTAATAGAATCCATAAACCCAAACCCAAGAAACCCAACCATCTAAGTATAAATGAGTCTGTTGTACTGGCAGGCTTCAGGCAAAGACTAGTGGTTGGGATACACTCTGGGAACATGGTGGAGGGAGGTCGACAATTGCAATGTGACTGGCCCTAATACATTGTATGTTTAAAACCCAACTAAAAAATAATTTTGTAAATTACAATGGTTTTAAGAAAAGAAAAAAATACTTTAATAAAATAAAATTTATGAAAATTGAAAAATAAAGAATAAAGTAAATTAAATTTTTATTTGAACATGGGACTTTGTATAAAACACAAATAATTAAAATTTACCTGATGTACTATATAAATACTGAAACTTATCAGATAAGATTTCAAGTATTCATATGCAATATAACAGTAAAATGACAGTGGGCTCAGAATAATGGCAAATCATTTCATTTCCTCCCTCTCCGCAGTGTTATATTGCTTATTGAGAACTTTAATAAAAACTAATCTTTCATAGATCACAGATGCCTAGAAAGAGAATGTGGTGTTTTAGATTCCTTCAGTTTGATTTATTAGTCTTCAGTTTATTTGAATGCCATGTCACAGAGCACAGCTAATAAAAAGCATGAGCATTTGTCCTGAAGCAACTTTGATTTGGGGTGAATAACATTAAACAGTAGCTTATTGACAAACAATTAAACATTACTACTTTTCCACACATTGCTTTGAATTATGGTTGTCCCATCTAATGGCAGTGCACTTATGTTTTAAAATCCCAATATAATCTAAGATGAGAAGAACCTTTTAATTAGATTTTCAATAGCATTAGCCAAGATCTACTGCTCATCATCTTGATTGCTTATCATCATTGACTTAGGCCAAAACAAAACAAAGATAAATAGCAAAATTCATTATCATTCCATTTTCTTCCACTGAAAGTTCAGATTGAATGGCCATTACTCATTCCATTGGCTCTTTCCTTGGGGAATATAAAATGACTTTTCCAGACTGAATTTTGCTGTGTCTTTAGAATAATTAAGTCCCCCTTTCAGTGTCCTGAATGAAACCTGGCTAAAACAAAACCTTAAAAGTTGTTTTTCTGAAAACGTTTATTTGAAGAATGAGATAAAACCAAGGAGAAACCAATATTGTGTGCCTCCTTCAATAACTGAAAATAATCCTCAAATTCAATACTAGAAATGCTATAGAGATGCTTGTAGTACCCAAAATAATAATATTGAGGTCTGTCCATTTAATACAAAAAAATAGGTTGTTCTATTGTCTTGAAAATAAAGAAATTGGAGCCGGGCGGTGGCACTAGAGGTAAGGTGCCTGCCTTGCCTGTGCTAGCCTTGGACAGACTGCGGTTCGATCCCCCGGTATCCCATATGGTCCCCCAAGCCAGGAGCAACTTCTGAGCGCATAGCCAGGAGTAACCCCTGAGCATTACCGGGTGTGGTCCAAAAACCAAAAAAAAAAAAAAGAAAAAGAAAATAAAGAAATTATTGCCTCAGCACCTGCATTTGATGGTTCCCCAAACTGAGAAATTCTAGTATTGTATGAGCCCTCATCATTTTTGAGAAGTTTGAGCTAACTATTGCCAAAGAATGGAATTTTCATGTCTCCTTATCAATCCTGTCCAAGTAAGCATTGTCATCATAATTCACCAAGGTCCAAGGTCCATAAGCCTTAGTCCCTACCATACTCCAAATGCATCAGTGCAGGTATACTTAGTTTTATATTTTACATCAGACTGTGTTGGTTTTAACATGCAACATTGGCTACCATAGGTTTGTTTATTTTTATGCTACAACCACTGAAAAACTGCTTTAAATTAATTCACAAATAAATTAGTTTTTATTAATCTGTGTTTCTTTATTATCCATCTCTTTCAAAAAATTCAAAGGCCATGTGTATTAACGTCAAAATTATACGGGATTTTAAGAGCAAAAAATTATTATAATATGTGTAGGTTTAACATTTTGAATCAATACTTATTGCTTAAATTATTATACCTGATCATTCAAACAGAAACTAATTATGATTGGGCAATAAATAGGTGGAAACCAAGTTGCTATGGAAAAAGATGAGAAAATTGGCTCTGTGATTAGATAAATAAGGGCTTTTGTATTCTACTTTATGTCAAAATTATTATGTTGTATTAATTGAACTGGTTTTTATTATGTTCGTAAAATAATGGACTCATTCTTTCAATCTTCTATTAGTTATTATGGAAATATACAGACAAATATTAATGCTTCAATCTGTTTTTCTTTTTTATTTTTTCTATATTATTTTTATTTTTTAATATCAGGCATATCAGGCAACATTTTTCCTGGAAGATCACTGAATTAGAAAAAAATTATCCTAGTGAAGCAATGATTATTTTCATAACTCCACTTAATCATTCTGGTTCAGTTTATTACTAAAAATTACTCAACAGTCTACAATGTATACCTATTGTATATGTGTGTGTTGTGTGTGTGGTGTGCATTCACAAAGATGAACCTAAGTTGGCATATTTTTCCCAATGTAACCCAACTCTAAAAAAACTATGTAATATGTTGATGCATTTTAGTAAAGAATTTTTTTATTGAGAGGATCATCACCAGATTGTGTGTAACGTTAGATTGCATGAAGCCTCATCTTAATGGCTTATCACTTTTCTTTGAATTTTTAAAGCTAATATTTTAAGACCTTATCTTCTGCACCACTCAGTCTTTATTGCCTCTATTTATCAGATATTTGTTTTTATAGGAATTCAGTTAACGTGGAAGAGATTTTCTGATACCTCTTTCTTGTTTTCTGATCTTCTGCTATATTTTTTATTTTTGACCTCTTTTGTGTTAGTTTCGAACTATTTCAGTTAATTAGTTTCCTCCTCGCATGTGTTATTTGAATATACTATTAAATTATTTCGAACTTTTAGATAGTATTTTTAACCAGTGCATAAAGATCTAAATAATTCTGCAAACATTAAAATTAGTTGTGTCTAGGCTTCCCCCTCACTTTCCACGTATTCTTAAAATCAATTATTTCTGATTCTCATATTTACTTTGACATTTGTCCCTGTATCTCCAAATAATGGACTTATTCTGCATTTTTATAACTGGATAATTTAGAGATGATTTATTGGTTTCTTATAACAATTATATAGAAGTTAGTTTTTCAGTTATTCTTTTGATGTTGAGACTCAAATCTTTTCATTGTGAAGAATATTCTTTGATGATTGCCTCTGCTAAGTGTCCTTTTTTCTCCCTGCTTAGAAATTCTGTTTTACAGAAGTTAAATCTCCTGGGTGGGTCTTTCTATTTTTATTCTTTTTAAATTCTACTTTATGGGATATTTCCTTTACTTTATATTTTAGCATTTTTATCAATGCTCTTATATGTTTTCTTATTTTATTAATTATTCTATTTACCATTTATTTAATGATGTTAACTATTATGTGTTAAGTATTATATGAAAGAGATTTCTCTCCATGCATTCTCTCTGTCCCTTCTGAGTCCATCCTCCTGTATCTTTGCTTCTGTTTCTATGACTTCTCCAGGGTATGTGCTAATGTTGGATTGTCTGGTATATACATGTTAAAGTAGATGCCTCTGAGTGCCATAGGCTATGTTTCTCACTGGAGAGAAGATGCAGTTGATTATTCATTTGAGAAACTTCCAATAGCAAAATCTCAGATCTTTCACTGAATGATGTTATATTTTATTTTCAATTTCTCTGAAGTTTGGAAACTTAGATAAGTAAGAAGAGTAGGATTTATTTTTGGAATGAGTGTTATGGAAGTACCTGGGACAAAAATGTGTTTCTTAGCAAGTACAATATTAAAATTAACTTAATTTTGATTAATTTACTTTATTTATTTTTACATACAGCCCTCCTTTCAACTACATCTAATATCTAAATACAAGAGACTGAACATCTGTGGGGCAAAGAGGAGGAAATCTAACGAACTTACCTTGCAAACGTCTTCTTTTTTCTACACAGTAGACTGTATTAGTGATTTTTGTGAGCCTTTGGGGAATCCTGGGACCATGGGTCCATTTTCTGCTTTCTACTTATTCAGACTCATCCTTCTGAACTCTGTATATTCCTGCTTATCTGGCAATTTTTACCTTCCAGCATTTTGTTGTCATTAATTTCTTCTGTCCTCACAAAAACAACAGAATTTTACAGGGTTTATTGATTTTGTTTCAAGGATTCGTGAGGAAGAGATATTGCATGCTTTCATTCAGTCTGCCAACTTTATTCAAAATTTCCTGTAGATGGGACTTCATTAATTCTTAAAATCTAGGACAGGACTTTAATGTCCTGTCATATTTTATAGCTTTACTATTTTTTAATTTTTTGAATTTATTTCTGTTTTGGGGGGCTACACCTGGCAGCACTCAGGAGTTACTCTTGGCTCTGCACTCAGAAATCACTCCTGCCAGGCTCAGGAGACCATATGAGATACCAGGAACCAAATCCAGGTCTGACCTGGGTTGACCGCTTGCAAGGCAAATACCCTACCACTGTGCTATCTCTATGTCTAAGAGCTTTACTATTTTAATGTATTTCAAGCTTAACCATTTTCACGGTATTTCAATGTATTTCAAGTTTAACCACTTTCATGATATTTATTTTGTATGTTGTGTCTAGAAAACACACATGTGAAGTATGAAATTCAGCATCAGTTATTTCTTTTGGCCTTCATTATATGTATGTTTTTTTTTTCTGTATATTTTGTCTTTTGAGCCACAGTTGGTGGTACTCAGGGATTATGCCTGGTTTTGCACCAGTACCTCCTCATAGAACCATTTGGAATTCAGAGATTAAACACCAGTCAGCTGCATATAAAGCATGCACCTTACCCAATATAATAGCTATCAGTCCCATATATATCTTATTGTGTATTTTGTGATGGTTTTATTGTATAGTAGTTCTATATTTCTTGGAATATGCTTATAAGATTTCATTCAGACCTGGATGGTGTATGCCACAGGAAAGATGTATCCTTCCCCTAAAGCAGAACAGTGATGACCATTTCAAAGTACATTCTCAGTACATGTGACCTTCATATACACTCAGAAATGGTAAACCGTAGCTTGTATTATGAATTCTTAAAAGATATTTTTAGTTAATACCCAAGTTTAAGGTGACTGATTTATTTCTTCCTTATCATTTTAGGTAATAAAGAAACTAGTTTTGGGGAACCAGTGCAATAATACACTGGGGTAGGATTTGCATACAGCTGACTCAGGTTTAATCCCCAACGCCATATCTGGTCGTCAGAATCCTACTAGGAGTGATCTTGTTTGTTTGTTTGCTTGCTTTTGGGCCACACTTGCCAACACTCAGGAGTTACTCCTGGCTCTTTGCTTAGAAGTCACTCCTGGCAGGCACTGGGGACCATATGGATGACGAGATTTGAACTACCGTTGTCCTGGGTCAGTGCTTGCTAGGCAAACGCCCTATCCCTGTGCTATCTCTCCAGCTCCTAGGAGTATTCTTTGAGTACAGATCTAGGAGTAAGTCCTGAGCAACGCAAGATGTTCCCGCCTCCAAAACAAAACAAAACAATAAAAACTTTGTTTTCTTTATACTTTTCCTATGAATGGAATACTTTGGATGACTCACCCTTTTTTTTGTGGGTTTCTATGTATGCCAGATTGGGCTGGACCTAGATTTTGGTTCTTTGTTCTCTGACTGTGGAGAGGAAATAAAAACCAAAGTATCTTTTATCCCACATTAAACCCAACTTGGTTGGATAGAGAGCTTCATTCTTCTATGGGCAATTTAGATCCCCACTTAAAACTTTATTTTAGTTGATGTATGTCTTTCATTCTCCTACTCATAGCAGTTCTTAAAAAGTTACGTTTTAAATTTATCTAATTTTGCTGGTTTCTTTTGATGAGAGGAGTGGTTATAATATATGATCTTTTCTATTCTATAGATATAAATTCTATGTAGTTTATTCCTTTTTCTTATATTCATTTTATGAAATATCATGTTTATTCATTAAAATCTCTAATAGCTATGTTTTGATGACTCCCATATAAATGTCGTCATCACAATTGGACTCCAGAAGCAAAATCCAAATCTATAATTTAGTTCAATTAATAATTCTGACATGAGAAATTATTATTTTAACAATGCTATTGCTTTGTGTATGTATATATATACATATATATATATGTATATATATACATATATATGTGTGTGTGTATATATATACGTTTACCCTGTAAAGAAATTTTCTTTTTATTTTTGTGTTAGTGACCTTTCCTGACTCTGCTCAGGATTTCTTGTTCTGCACTCAGGGATCACTCCTAACAGATTTTGGAGAAATATATGTGGTGCTGGGTTCAAACCCATGTCAGCTGCATGCAAAACAAATGTCCTACCTGATGTATTATCCCTGGCTCCTTCTTTTTGCTTAAAATTATCTTGGATAACAAGAAAATTTACAAAATTCATTCATTTTCTCAAAATTAATTTTACTACTTGTCTCAACATCAAGATCAATTGCTATAGATTCTCATTGACTCTGTCTTTATACTAACTTTCTCTTTTCCTTCTTTCTCTTTTTTTATTTTTTTTAAGAGATTCCTCACAAAAAAAAAAAATACTGGACCAAAGTCACTGGGACCTGAACCACAGTCCCAAAAATTCAGTCCCTGGATAGTTCAGTATTAAGGCCCTATGTTATTGTGGTGTTAGGTTTCAGTTTTGCCTAAGGTTATCAAATCTACACCAGTTATACTGTGAGGGTCATGTGTTGCCAGAGGTGAAAATTTTGACCTTGTGCATACATGTTGATTTTGACCCCTGAGTTAATTCCTTAGCCTTTTTGATTTTACTTTATTCCCCTGGTCATACCAAAAAAAAAAAACCAAACTATTGTATTCTCTTAATAGCCTTTCATATCTCATCTAAATTAGTTTTTTTTCTTACTCCAGTTTTTTATTTTAAGTTTTTCTTGGCGCCACAACTGGTGATCCTCAAGGGGTACTTCTGAGTTTGTGCTTCATGTGGTCCTGGGATTGAAGAGGAGATTTACACACACACACACACACACACACACACACACACACACACACACACACACACACTACACACATACACACACATACACGCACAATGCTTTTAAGCAGTTAGTCCATGGAGCAGTTTTTAGTCTTTAAAATGTGTATTTTTGCTTGCACATCAGAAATATTTATGATGTGAAAACCGAATTATAATTTTTGAATAAATACTTTCAAATTGTTTTCAATTAGAAGCCCACATTTCTTAGAATGCATTTGCCAATTTCTTCAATCTGAGTTTGATTATATTAGTCTCATCATCTGCTATTTTGCTTCTAAGTTTTAGCAGTGCTCAACTACTTATCATTTCTAAAACATACAGCTTTTTCTACAGGCCTCTACATTTTCCCCTTGCATCTCTGTAATCTTTGATTAGGTCCTTCTTCATTGTTGTGTTCTTTTCTGCTACTCTGAGTTTATACCATTTTATTGTGTCAATCTCTGTGTAAAAAATTAGCTTTATTTTTTTTAATTTTGATCTTTATTTGAAATGTTTACTTTTTAAGTATAAGTCATTAAATGTATTAATTAAATAATTTAAGTAAATTAAAATAATAAAATTTAAATTCTTGACTGCTAATTTTTATCTTTATTAATATGCTGCTAATGGTGAGGTTATATGTACTAAATTTCTACATGACACCCATCACCAGAATATCTACTTCTTTAATTCAAGATGCCAAATGACTCTTTCTTTCAACTCAATCTCTCCACCAACCTCCTGCAAATTATTGGGTATCAGTTTTCCTGTTGTGTGCCTTTGGCCCTTTGTTGTTCCCTTAATGTTTATCTTTAAGTTTAACACATGACATAGATTGCTTTGTATATATTATTTTCCTCCTGAATGACTTCTAAATGCACATCTTTTGATGCACAAGTTGCATTTCAGAAAAGTAGAAATTTTTCCTCACTGATCAAGCTACAAATTGTTCAATTTCCCTGTGTATTTTCTTGGCCTGTAGAAGTAGAGTGAATTGTAAATTTATGAATGAATGAATTTATTGGAAAGCCTGGAACAGAACTGTGTCTCCGGTTTTCCTTTTTCTTTTACTTTTTTTGCTGTGTAATCAGAACCAAATTTAATAAAAGGAATCACTTTTCATAGAAATACTTTTCATGGCCTTATAATTTAAAACTCCTTTGGAAACTTCTGATCCCACAATCATAACCTCAGTGCTGGAAGGGAGCCTAGAGAATAGAGCAGTGGGTGAATTTCTGTACAAACTCTCTAACATGTGTGCTTTTAGACTGTATTTGAATAATATCAGGGAAAGTGAACATGAGAAAACCACTTGTACAGTGCTTTCCTTCTAACTTGGTAAAATTGTAACAAAAGAGAAGTTCTACTTTTATGCTAATCCTGAATTGTTTTTCTTCAAATTTTATATGAAACCTTGGTAAAATACAAAAGGAAGGGGGAAAGAGGACATATTGAGTACCTTAATAGTAAGCCCCTTAAGAACATAAAGATGTTCATCATATCTTTAGTTTTCTCCATCACAACTTAAAATATAGCTTTTACCCGGAGAGATAGCACAGCGGTGTTTGCCTTGCCAGCAGCCAATCCCGGACCAAAGGTGGTTGGTTCGAATCCCTGTGTCCCATATGGTCCCCCGCGCCTGCCAGGAGCTATTTCTAAGCAGACAGTCAGGAGTAACCCCTGAGCACCGGGTGTGGCCCAAAAACAAAAACAAAAAAATTAAAAAATTATATAGCTTTTAGGAGACATCAGTGCCTCACTGTATTTTTCAGCACCCCACTCAATTTCCCCCCAAAAAAGAATACTTTCTTGAATGTAATTCAAGATTTTAAGATTGTCTGTGGGTATTTGCAGAGAAATCAGTCAGAAGGAAGAAGATAAAGACCACATGTCTTCACTCATATATGTGAATCAACAAAACAAATGAACTACATGAAAAAAAAGATAAACATTTAGACTAGTGTTTCTCAACCTATTTTTATCCATGAACCTTCTGTCCTGGTTTTCTTTTTTGATAACAATTTTCCAACCCCCAATAATACTGGTTTTCTCCCTAATCTCTTGATACAGTTCTACTTAGGCTGCCCTGAAATATTATGGCACCTGTATAGGGTTTACATGTGCCCTGGTTGAGAAATACTGGCCTGAACTAGATTAACAGACTTAAATAGTATTACCAGAAGAGAAGAGAAAATAAAAATGGGCAAAATGTTGATGAAGGCTGTAGAGAAAAAGGGAATGATGAAGGGTAAATGTGAACTTTAAGTTATAAGCTAATTTAGAAACACGTGTTTATTTTTAATGTATACCTAAAGAATATATTGTTACACTGCAGTGTTATTTTAATAAAATAAACCTTCAAAACAAGACAAAGAACATTTCAAAAACCTAAAAGGATTTGCTTTGGAGTATTACATTAGTGCTAGTGAACATTTTTTTGTAATAGTTAACTTTCCATACATTTATTTTTGATATTTCTTAAGTAATATATTTTCATGAGATAATAAGGATCATTATTTTTAAGTTTAGTATATTTACTTTTTAGAATATATTTAGTATGCACACAATGTAGGTGCATACATACATAATGATTATGTTTGTCATACCATGAAGATAGCATTCACTAACTTGCTAATTTTGCTTAAAATATGTTTAAATATTTGTTATTTATATTTCCATAATAGTATTGACAACACTATGAAAACTAGTTCTACTTAAAAGTGGCAAAACATTGTACTCTAGATGCATTGCCCCTTATTTAACTAATTTAGTAGTATTTCCAATTACTAAAATCAGGGCTAATGAAATACTACAGTAAAAAAGTGCTTGTTCTGCATGAAGATGACATGATTTAGAATCAAAATGCCATATATGATAGTTTGAGCATAGCTAGGAGTAATTCCTGAGTCAATACTATTATTCAGTGTGTGGAATAATTTAAGAGATGGCTGGTAAAAATATATAAGGTGTGTCATAATAAAAACTGTATTATACCTTATGTCAAATACAGAGCCAAATTAAGTTGGTTGATATTGCTACAGGTGGCTAGCACATATAAGGGCCAGATAGAAGTA
The DNA here is from genome assembly GCF_024139225.1 of Suncus etruscus. Classification (NCBI taxonomy): domain Eukaryota; kingdom Metazoa; phylum Chordata; class Mammalia; order Eulipotyphla; family Soricidae; genus Suncus; species Suncus etruscus. The sequence goes on along the minus strand of NC_064860.1, from coordinate 22,737,417 downwards.
AGTTTTATTCAAGAGAAATTCTATAGGTTCTATGGTTTTTCCTGCTTGGCATAGTGAATAGCATTTGTGTTAGTTCATCATTGTTTAAGTCTTATTAAAGAGCTCTATCACTCTAATTCTGATTCTAAGAGCATTCCAGAGACCATTCTAGCCATACCCATAGAAAAGGAAGGCCAGAAAAGTCAATATTCTGTGTGGAAGAATTCTCAACCAATTATTGGTGGAATTGAACTATCCTCTAAGATCTCTTGTCCCTCAGCTGAAATAATTCTGAGAGACATGTAAAACTTTGGTTTTGACAATTCCTTAGTTGTAGTAAAGCCCAGTGCTGGTGAGAATACCTAGTTTGATGAGATATTCTTTACTGTCTCTTCTTCTCCGTCTTATTTTATGCTCCCACACCAAAATATCTCTTTCATATGAATACCTAAACAAACCACTTTTCTTTGAAACTGTGTCTCAGTATCTTTCTTGGCGATTTGAAGTTAAGAAACTTCTCAATAAAATCTTATTCCAGTTTTCTGCCAATTTATTTATCTAGATCAATATACATAAAACATTTTGTTTGTTATTCTATGTTTCAAAGAATTGTTTAGTAAAATTAATAGTTACAAAATAATACAATATTTTCTATTTGTCTTGGCACCATATCCAAGAGACACTCAGAAGATGAGGGTAGCTCTGTGTTGTGACTGGAAAAATCATTTGATTCAGTGATTTAACTCTAACTTTCCACATGAAACATGTTTTCAGTCACCAAATTCATCCCTCCAGACTAAAGAGTTTGTTTTTGATGGATAGAACATACCCAAAGAATTTTAAGGGGAAAAAAGACTCAAGTTGGTAAGCTTAGTTGAGCACATTGGAATGAAAATAATATTACATTTTTCCATTATTGTTCTATTTGTGATTGAAGTCTTTCATATGTTTTTGGAAAGTTAATATAGAATTATAACCCTGTGAATGTAACTTTTTATGTGATACCTGATTTAATAGTACATACTCTGGTACCAAGCATGCCTGTTATTACACCTCCAGACTCCAATATATTGGTTAATTTTTAACACCTAATTTATTTTTATAGTGTATTGAGGTTTACTTGATCAGATCAACTAAATATAATTAAAGAGTACAATTTCATAAAATTTCACATTTTTATCAATCCATAAAACTACCATCAAAAGATGTAGACATGTACAATTTCTTACAAGCTTTCTCATAACTTTTTAAAATCTATTGATTTTAAAGCTTCCCTCTTCTGGTTCCATTATCAGGGAAATTGCTTCTTTCCTTTCATCACAGATGAATTTGCATTAAAATAATATTATATTATATTTATAATATAATATTATTTTATATAAAATTATGTTAAAATTTATATATTATATCAATTAATTATATTAGTGATTTTATATTAAATTTATATATATAATATATATTTTATAATAAATAAAATATTCATTTTATCTGGCTTCTTTAATTTTGAATAATTATTTTAAATACCTAATTTTTTATGTATATTAACACTTATTGAACCAGAGAGATAGCATGGAGGTAAGGTGCTTGCCTTGCATGCAGAAGGACTGTGATTCGAGTCCTGGCATCCTATATGGTCCCCCAAGCCTGCCAGCAGCGATTTCTGAGCGTAGAGCCAGGAGTAACCCCTGAACGCTGACCAGGTGTGACCCCAAAACAAAAAAAAAAAACAAAACAAAAAAACAACTTTTATTTACTTTTAATGTTTATGTAATCTTATTTTATAAATATACCACAAGTTACACTCATTTACATTTGGGCAATTGGGCATTTGGGCAATGTTTACAAACATTCATGTTTGTAAAAATGTTTTCACTTAACTTGGGCATATACATAGGAATAAATTTATTTGATCATATTGGTAGTATATGTTTAGCATTTACAAGAGCCTGCCATTTTTTCTCTAGATCAGTTATAGCATTCAACATTCCTGCATGCAATGATAGGGTATGTCAATGTTCCAAATTGAAACTTGGTAAGAACAAGTAGTTTTAATCTCATCTACTCTCAAAATTGCAGATTATTGTATTTTATTCAGGGTTCCACTTATATTTTTAAAAATTGTATTGAGCCACTTTTAATCTGCATATCAGCCATTCATTGTTCTTCTTTGGAATGTCTTCTAAAGGTACTCTTTTAAATTGGGCTGCTTGATTTATTATTGTCAAGATTTTTGTTAAATTTTACAGTTTCCATATTAAGCTAAACTCACATAATGAAACAAATAATGTTAATGTGTATAATTCAATGGTTTTAGTATATTCATAATGTTTTCCAATTATCCCACTTAATTATTGCAGAATATTTCCATCACCCCATTAAGATGTTCCATAACTATCAGCAGTTAATTTTCCTCCCTCCCAACTTCTAGCACCAAAGAATTTATTTTCTGTTGCTATGAATTTATAGATTCTAATATATAAAAATCTAGATTTATAAATTCTAGTGATTTATAATATATATGACATGTGTGATTTGAACTGAGTAGCACCCAAGTTGTTCAATAATTATTTGATATATTTTATATAAATATAATCATGATTTGTAACCACTTTTATATGAGTTTTTATCATTTTGTTTTCAAAGATTATCAAAATTGAATCACTTTAATTTTTCTTTTTTTACTGCTGTATAATAGTTGAGGTCTGATAATCCCTTATATAATGTAGATGCATAATTTTGTCTGAATTGTTTATGAAAATATTTTATTCTAAGTGAAAAAATCATTCAAATTATATCCTATATGGCTTATCTTTTTTTTCTTTTTATGGGTCTTTAAAATACCCAAAGTTATTAATTTTATTAAAGAGAAATTACCATTTTTTCTTTTGTGGATCATACATTTATTTGATTATCTGAAACTTAATCCTAAAATAAGGTTAAGACATTTTTCTATGTTTTCTTTTAGAAATGTAAATTTAAGTTTTATATGTAGATAAGTAAATAATTTTATATTAATATTTTATAATATGAGGATTAATAGTGAAGTTTTTTATTATTAGTGCCTATTAGTGCACTGTTACTTTTCCATGATCATGTCTTAGCTCCTTTCTTGAATATAATCTGAATACATATATATCTTGATATGAGTATTTTACTATCTTGATATCACATGTCCATAATTCAGGTAGAATACTTTCCTGTTTTTTAATAGTATTTTAACTGTATTAGAACCTTTACATTTCCATTTAAATATTAGAAATGGATAATCAATGTATACAGAAAAGATTAGTAGAAATTAATCAAATTCAGTTTGATGCCACATAAATTTTTGAAGAGATGATATTTTAACTATATCATCTATGAACATGAAGTCCTATGAATATATATATCTTTCCATTTACTTATATCATCTTTTATTTTGCCAATTTAATTGTACTATGTTTGTTTTTTTAGTTACAATCCTACATTATATTAGATGTATATTAGATTTTAATATCTTTATAAATACTATTAAAATTGAATTACCAATAGTCATTCCTAGTATACAGAAATACATTTTTGGCCCTACCAAAAAACAGAGTTGTGGAATTGTGAGAGCATCCTTGAGCATCCTCTCAATAATGCCAGGATAGTACCCAAATGAACTAACTCATAAATATTTGTCACCTGAATTTCAATCACCTTTCTTTTTCTCCAAGCTATGCATCAAGATTTTCAAGACTAAATGTAATGATTTGGTTCCACCAAATAAAAAAGGCCTAAATTTTTGAGGAACATGTTGAAAACTACTTGTTAATCAACAACACTTACATTTTGTAACAGCAACAAACTTTATGTGGATAAAAAAGTTTTATTCAATTGATAAAAAAAGAAATATATTTTGGGGGGCATAAACAGAGGTGTTCAAGACTAACTCCTTTCTCTTTGTTGTTTATTCACCAACTCTGGTGGTGCTTAGGGAACAAATGTGGTACTGGGGATCAAAACCAGGTACAGATGTGTGCAGTACAAATGTCTTATCTGCTGTACTCTATTTGGCCCTCAAAATATAATTGGAAGAATAGTTTTATTCTGAAATATTACTAAACTATTCTTCCAATCAATTATTTGATTATTGTTTCTAATGCATTTGCAGGGACCTAATCTGGGTTCTCTAGGTGCAAGGTACTAGGTTTCTGGTCCTCTTTAATATTCATAAAATATCTCTAACTATTTGTAGCCTCTTTGGTGACATAACTAACCATTCTGATTCTTAATATGTGTAATTTCTGACTTATATTATTTCTCTCTTCTGTTTACTTTAGGTTTATATTCTTCTTTTTTCCAGTTTAAGGGAATATATGAGGTTATTGATTTGACTTCCCCTTTAGGCATTTCATACTGTATACATTTTTTTCTAAGTATAACTAAATTACATCCCACAAATCTTCGATTTCCACATTTTCATATTCAGCTGATTTATAATATTTTTTATTTTATTTTCGATTTCATTACCAATGGTGTTCAGACATTACTCCTGCTTTTACACTCAGCAATCGCTCCTAGCAGGATCAGAGGATCATATGAGACGACAAGGATCGAACCTGGGTTGAGTGAATGGAAGGCAAGTACCCTTTGTACTATTGCTTCAGCCATTTGATTTCATTTTTGATTTATTTGTTGATTCATCCGTTTTTGGAGGTTTCTCTCTCCAGAGATTTTCCAGATAAATATACTATTTATTTAAATATTTTTTTAAAAAAAGGTCCTTACAGATGCACTGTATCTGCATGTCTCAGGAAAATAATAAAAGTATTTTGCTAATGTGAAACTGAGTATCTATACTGCAAACAAAATGCTAATAGTAAATGCCAAACCACTGCACTACTGATTTTTTAGCTAGCACTTTGCCCCACAAATTCTCGTAATATATGCTTTTCTCATTAAGTGGCAAGTCTGTGTCCTCAGAATCTCACCAATGTCCATCAGATCCTTGTGCCATCTTTGGAACCTAATTTACTTCTCCCATATATTCAGAGTCACGGTGGGTCCAGCTTGTGCCCTATTTGATTTCCTAGGAAATGAGAAAGCCCATTGGCCATGATGAAGACCAAGCAGACTCACAATGTCATCGCCATGTTCACAGACCTAGGTTGGAGGCACCACGACTGGTCAGAAGGAGAAAGAAGTGCTCTGAGGAAGTTGAGCATATTTGTAAGTTTATATACCGCATAATTCACTGGGATTTGGGGGACCCTAGACAGTAAATGTGAATTTATTTTATTTTAATTTTTCTTCAGTCAGTTGTGTTTTTATTTATTTATTTTTATTTGGAAGCTCTACATCAGAGCATAATCATATTTGTTATGACTCTTACCAGATGAATACTTTATTATTGCAAAATCCCCTCTATCTCTGTGCTCTAAAATCAACTTCATTGTTAGTCGTACTGACCAGGATTATTTTGAGTATTAGTGACATGGTTTTTAGGTTTCTCCAGGGTGCTGCATAGAATCAGAAGCTTTACACATCTAGATACATGTATAAACAATACATAAAACATGGAAACAAGATTCTCATTCATAGATAAGCTTTCATAAGGATTGATGAATCAGTGGATAGAGGTTAATTAAGTATCCCAAGATGCAAAGGGGTTTAGTTGGCTGAAGATCCATAAACATCTGATTTCTAGGTAGAAGACTGAGGACCAGAAGAATTAAATACTTTAGGGTCAGTCCAAAATCAGTCACATCAGTGCCAAAGCATGGAAACAAAAATGCCCTTGTTCAGAGGCATTGATCTTGCCCTATCTTGCTCTAGTTCGAGTGCTTATAGCATTCATCCTTAATTTACTTCTGCCTTCAAGTATGCTGTAAATAGTACAAGATCCTTATACTAATGGAATCATCTATTTTCTTCTTCTTAGTCTTGATATGATTGTCATACATTTTACTTTTTCATGTACAATAAAATTTTTGATAATTTAATTTAAAACCTGCTATATTTTAATAGATAAAAGCAATAATTTAAAATTATTTTTATATAGTTACTATTTCTGGCTCTCTTCATTTCTGTATTTGTAGATATACTTTATAGGGAGTATTTTCTTACTGAAGGATCATTTTTGATTGTTTATATGTAGCAAACCAACTGCTAATTGAGTGTTAATGTTACTGAAAAAGTTTTGCACTTCTGATTTTGAAAGATATATTATATATATGGATTGACAAGTTCCTCATTCTATTATTTTTAGAATGTTGCTTTCAGTCTTCTAGTTTGGATTATTTCTACCCAGACTTCTCTCCTTTTACTTTTTGTTTCCCTCAACAGAAGCCTATTCTTCCCACTTTTCATTAATTACCTTTAAGTGTTTCTTTTTGTTATTGGTTTTGAGAAATTTACATTTAATTTGCTTCATGTCTCTGTTTTATGCCTGTTGATTTACTTGTATTCAGATATTTGCATTGCCTCAATTAAATTGGGAACATTTGTCTTCTTTCTAATGAAATGTTTTTCTTCCCTCATCCCCTTGTGAATTCCAGCTACACAAATTTTAGGGCACTGTATTTTTTCTCCCACTTAATGTATTTTCCTAAGTTTTTTCTTTTCCTTCTGTATATTTAATAGTTTTTGTTGTAATTCTTTAGGTTAATTAATCTTAATTTCAACTATGTCTAATATTCAATTCTGTAGTTTCATCTGCAATTATTTAGCTTTCATTTTTACATTTTAAATAGGGAACATATAATATCTTCCTTGTTTCTCCTTAATAATCTCATTTTTTTCCTTAGTTACTTAAATACACAAAATGCACATAAAATTTTTATACTCTGGGAACTAATTCTATTATATTTGTTATTTTGGGAGTCAATTTAGTTGATATATTTTTCTACTATGTATCACTTTTCTGTACCAATGACAATGAATTTTAAGTACAAGTCACATATTTATTGTTAATTTAAAATTTTAATTATGGATATTTTTTCAGTTCTATAACTATTTCTAGACTTCCTACCAGGTGACATTCATTTACTTGAAAACAGAAACAATTTGGGGGTTTGATTTTAAGTTTGCTAAGTAAGAGAAGTCTGGTGCCCAGGGTTAATTATAAAGTGACACAAAACCATTCTGAACTCTTCTTAAACTATGGTGCCCTGTTAGTTAATAGGTCTCAAATCTGGTGCCTGAGATAATAAATGATTTGAGCCTGAAATGATTTGAAGACTTGTGTGTACTGGGTATTATTTTGTTATATTATTTTTCAAATATTTTTAGGTTTTCTTTTTTCCATTTTTGCCACTGTACTTCATTCAATAGCACTCATATTCTGAGGTTCTACCTGAAACTTTTCAGCTCAATTCCTTAATTCTGTTCAGCTGTTTCTTCATTCTGCTTTGCATCTCCAGCTTTCTAAAATCTCAGCTCAGTTTCAACACAAGGAGTTGAAGGTGGTTATGCTTGACTCCTTCCACTTTGTGCTAAAGCCTATAAAGTCACTAGGAAAAGGAAGAAGTGAAGAACTCACCTCTTTGTTTCCCAGCAATCAAGAAGTATTGTTCTTTATTTCTTGATAGATGTCTTCAAAATGGAAAAGAAAAAGAAAAGTGTTTTTTCTACTTTTAGTTTTATTCATGTGGATTTCAATTTTCTTATCATGTTGAGAGAAAATATATCACAAAATTTTCAATTTCCAATTTCAATGCATTAGCAAGTTTTATCCAGATATAGAGTTTAATTCAGTTTTTAAGTATACAAAACATACACTCTAACGGGAGTAGGGTACTGTGGCAAATATGGCTGGGATACTGACAATGGAGCAGAACAGCAGAACAGACAGTATTATATCTGACTATTCTTGGACACATGTTAGGGAATTGAAAATAAAAATAATAAACATTTTATGAAGTGATTAGACAAATGATGTGAAATGAGATGCACTGTAAGTATTCACTTCAATGTTCTGTATGTAATCTATTTTTAAAACAAAATTAGAAATCTGCTTATCTATGTGTACCTAGTTAAATTTAGATATAAAACAAAGTCAAGGGTCTCTAAATATTTCTTAGTATCATTAACTAAAATTATAAAAATATTGTACTTAGAGATTTTGAACATTTTATCTGTTCTTGTCTAGGGCATCTCTGTGCTTATTGATTATTCAGTTTGTGCTGCTAATTTCTTTCTTTTACAACAAAAGAACTTTATTTAAAAATATTTTAAAACAGATTGATGGTTGAAAAGCTCTTTAGTTAACCATATATGAAAATGAAAAAATATAATAAATAACATTACTAAAACAGACTTCTAAAACATTCATACATTGGCAAAAACAAAATGGGCTCCAAATGACAATGGATCTTAAAGCTCTGTATTCTCTGTAAGAATATTTACCTTGTGTTTTTCTTCTTTACAGTTGAGGATGATTAAATACTGCTAATATATAAATCTTTTTATATTAATGACACATTTTTTAAATATAGTCCACAAAAATTTTATCTAAGCACTTGCTTTAATTTTATACTGATATACAAATTGGGGCTGTTTACTCTAGAGAAAGCTGTGTCCTCTCCAGCCCCACCCAGGCCAAAAAAAGTCCAAACCCTGAATATGAACAACTTGGAAGAAAATGGTTTCTAGCTTCCAACTCTACTCAGAGGCAGGAGGGCGAAGGACTGAGAACAGAAAAGATTTCAATAAAACTTCTTTATACAAGGAACCATTTTTCCTCCCCACTCCTCCTTGGAATGCACTATAGTCCTCATGCTGTCTGCTGCTAATCTCTGAATGACTGATTCAAGATTCTCTTTTTACATTAAGGATCTCTACTATTACCTTCTTATTTAGAATACTTACTCATAATTCATGGCATTTTAATGACATATTGGTGTTCTATGTTTGTCCTTAACATTTAAAAATCTACTTCTTAAATATAGTTTTCTTACCGCATCTTGAAATCTTCCAAGTACTTAAAACTTTATAATGCTTTTCATTTATACACTTATAAATTATAAATTATATAATATGGGATGGTTCACACTTTCTCCTAGTGTTCTGGAGTGCTTATCAGTTCTGCTGACATAGTACTTTAAAAAACTTACTAGTTTTCTACTTAATGACAATCAATTTTATATTGTACTTTTTCATCACAGTATGCTATATGTTTTCCCATTCATTTAGTGTGTCTGGTCAGTCATTTTAAACTCCTTTTATAACTAAGTGAAATATGTGTACCTTATAAATATGTTTTCACAAGTTTTCAGACATCCTGTTTTAAAAGTTCAGGAAACTATTTTTTTTTTTTTACTATTTGTGTGTATTAGGATAAAGATAACAAGTAGTGGCATTTTTTATAGTTGTTTGAAACTCCATGGTCTTCCTTTTTTATTATGCATTTAATATTCAAAATTAATATCTGGCATTTCATGATGGAAGTCATGCAAGCAAAAATAATACTTTGCAAAATGACAAATCATGATATTTTTAGGCTTTGTGATATATTTCTCTCAACATGGTAAGAAAAGATAAATAAATATATCTGGCCATATGATTGGTGGATAGTATGCAGTGGTTTATTTTAAGCATTGATTCTTTAAAAATAATGAGAACATCCTGAAAACAGTAGTAACTATTTAGGTTAATTTCACCCTTTCACATGAAAGAGGATTTTGCTATGAGGTATCTACTATGTGTAAATTGAGCACATAGGTGAGACTAAGTGAGTAAGTGCAATTATGTTCATTCCATGTGTAAAATAGCATATGTGGTTTCAAATTATTAAACTGAGATGAGTCAGCCATTGTTTCCTTGGAAACAGTGAGTAATAAAATAACTCATTACAATGAATTCACCTGAGGTAATAGAGCTAATGGATTTTCTTCCTCCTACATATTTTCCCTTTTTCCCCAGTATATTATCTCCTGAGTTGTCATTCTTTTCTACAAATTCTCAATATTCTGAGTTAATGACATGAATTTGAATTGTAGCCTTGTCATCTCTCAATTATTTGTTTTCTGCTTTGTTGAGTTTTTAACTGATTGCTTTCTCGGCATGTGCATCACTTAACTTTGTCTATAAGTTCTTGGAAATTAAGAACTTAAGTGAAATATCTATAAGGAATATAGGCCCTTTAATAGTCAATTCTGTATGTAGTACAGAATATGTAGTACAGATGTGTAGTACAGAAATTAAGGCATCTGCTTAGAATGCAGTTTTAGCTGAGATTCTGGCACAGATTTGAGAGCTGCCATCCTGAACTGAACCAGTTGTGGCCCCTGAGCATAGCTGAGTGAGGCCCGTTATGTATTTTTCACATAAACAAATAAAGAATAGTTATTAACCACTTTCTTTGTTCACAAACTTTATAGTTACTTCATATTTACTAGATACTATTATTACTCTCTATTTTGTAGACTGGAAGCTGAGAGATTAAATTCATTGCCTCGTATCATAATGCTATTATTGGGAAAAATGTGATGAAACCCAAATTTCCTAATCCTAGAATTTATGCTTTTAAATATCATGATATTGTTGTGAGTTGTTTGAGGACAACAAAGATTTAAAAATAAATGCAAACAAACATAAACACAAAGGGTTAATATTAGAAGAAAATTGAATATATTGATTATGCTCTATTAGAATATTTATGATACTCTATGTATTATTTATTTATCACTTGAATAAAATTGTATTATCTTTTTTCTGTTTAAAAGTCAGTTATAGGATCTTTTTTATTTTTATATTCATCTAGTCAATCTGTAGAAATCAAAATAATAGCAGAAGATAACTCTCAGAAGAACTTTACTGCTACTTCTTCCATGTCATTTTTTCTAACTACATGCTTTCATTTTAGTTTATGGTATACCTTTTAAATGTGTCTCTATAATTTTTTCCAGAAAAATAAAAATAATAATATATACATTTTTACTTGAAACTGTTCCCATATTTTCATAAAAATATTTATTTTTAATTTAAAAATAAACACCAAAATGTGTTATCTCATAGCTGAGGAGGCTTAGGATCTGATTTCAAGGCCCTGGCTCCTTATGAAGACTCTATTGAATTTTTTATTGCTTCTTTGTATCCATAGTTGCCAATAATTTTTATGGTTCTTAGAGCTCTATTGCTCTTTCTTCCATTGTTCTCATGTTACTCCCCTCCTGGTGAGAATCCATCTCCCTGTCTTCTAAGGAAAATAGTCACAGTGGCTTTGGAAACTTCCTTCAGCTATTATCATCTTTTACATCTTCAAAGTCAGAATTCTCAAATAATCACTCAGTATGATAGTCCAGGAGACACGTCTTTAGGTGATATCATGACCTAAACAGTTTACTTGTCCCTGCCTGCATTCTATCCTAGGAAAACCTTTTAGTAGCCCCAGAAAAGTCTCAGTTCAGTCTAGAATCAGAAATTCTTCACATAGTCAACTCAAAAAGTCCCAAGCTCACCTTTTAATAAATTAGAACTAGTGTGAAGGAACCTCTGTTATGGCCCTTTCAAGGCCCTATCATTATAATGAAACCAGGATATGGGACCTTGAAAAAATCATTAGGCAAGAGGGTTGATGTATTTGTGAATGAAACTGCTGCCTTTATCATAGGATGATCACAGGGTTCACGTACACCTTTGACTACAAGTTGTCAATATATGAGCTGGAATTTAGTTCTCACCAGCATAAAAGACTTGCCGGCTCTTTAAGTTTCATTGTTTGCTTTGAGAAATAAATATTTTCTCTTAAAGTCACCAAGTATTCAATTAAAGCATCCTCATTGTTTAAAGACCTCATTATGGGGAAACCTATACATCTACCTAATAAATAAGTCTGTTCTCAAAGATAAGTGATAGGACAGTCATAGAATGCTAATAATTTGGGACATCAGAAATATCATAAAGTGAGTGTATGTTTCACTTATGCACCCTGAATTTGACCTCTAGCACTAGTACTCTGTAATTTTCTGAGCATTACTAATATAGCCCTGCTGACCCCTAACTATGTTGGACTTAATAGCACCAAATCACCAGAACTGAGCAATAAACTTTCATGCCTGCATATATTATTATTTCATGCCTCCAAACATTAGAATTGACTCCAGGCACCTTCAGTACTATGAGAGGCCCCTACTTACCTACCATCAAAAATAAAATCACAATATGGTGGAGAAAATGGCAGGAGTAAAGTGACTACTATCTAAATTAAGTTCAGAGCCATAAAGGGAGATATTTTTTAGGGCTCAGGGCCTAAGAATTATCCAATGTGATTTGAGAATTGAGTTCTGAGTCCTTGGCTTTGACTTTTCTTATTCTGATTCTCAGCTTTTACAACATGAGTCTTCCCTCTGTTTCTGCCATCTCTGTCTTCTCAGTTATATTTATGGTTGCAAAGTATTTTATGGTATAAATAAGAGGCTATCAGGACAATTTAGTCTGTCACCCTCTTTTTAGAATACAAACTATTTAGTGCTCCCCCCGGAAATCTGTACGTACCCTTTGAATGGTCCATACTTGGCTGTGGTTTAATGAACACAAATTGCAGAGCCCACATCTACATTGTTAAGTGAGGAAATAACATGCTCTTCTAGTTGCATCCGAGTGTAATTACTGCTCCACCTTGAATCCATCCAACATCCTGTGAGCACCAGTAAGCTCACTTTGGAAAACAATTTAGTAAAATTTAGTTTATTTATATTATGTGTTGTTACTAGAGATAGTGGTAGAGTAAAGACTTAGATTGTAATTTTAATATATGTAGAAGCATATTTATAAAATTGTGGGCTAATTCCTGAAGTAATGGCACAGACAGGCATTTAAAATATTGCCGAATATTGGCAACACTATGTAGTGCCACCAAAGTATGCGTGAGGGCGATTACTTTACATATCTCTAGTGAGTGCATCGTGGCCACACCCAGTGACTCTCAGGGGTTACTCCTGGCTATGCGCTCAGAAATTGCTCCTGGCTTGGAGGACCATATGGGATGCCAGGGGATCAAACTGAAGTCTGTCCTAGGCTAGCGCGGGCAAGACAGAAACCTTACTGCTTGCACCACCGCTCTGGCCCCCAAACTATCATAGTTTTGTGAATATTTTTTTTTTTTTTTTTTTGGTTTTTGGGCCACACCCGGTAACGCTCAGGGGTTACTTCTGGCTATGTGCTCAGAAGTTGCTCCTGGCTTGGGGGACCATATGGGACACCGGGGGATCGAACCACGGTCCGTCCAAGGCTAGCGCAGGCAAGGCAGGCACCTTACCTTTAGCGCCACCGCCCGGCCCCATTCAAAAACCCCACATTTAAAATATTTATTATGTCAGATTTTTCTTTTTTTTTTTTTTGGTTTTTGGGCCACACCCTGTGCCGCTCAGGGGTTACTCCTGGCTATGCGCTCAGAAGTTGCTCCTGGCTTCTTGGGTGACCATATGGGACACCGGGGGATCGAACCGCGGTCCGTCCTAGGCTAGCGCAGGTAAGGCAGGCACCTTACCTCCAGCGCCACCGCCCGGCCCCTAAAATATGCCGAATATTTTTTCATGTGTTTATGGACCTTTTTTAATTTTCTACTTGAAGAGTTTTCTATATATTAATCATTAGATTTGTCAATGATATTAATATTCTGCAACTTAAAATTTGCATTTAAGTAGAATCACAGTGATTCTTGTCCTTACCCACACATGGGCTCTAGTTGCTTGTGGGGAGGTAGAAGAACTATTCTGCTTCCTCACACTCTGATATACCTACTATCTCCTGTGGAGGAAGATGTAAACTAGAGGGAGAAAGGAGGATGCTGAACTGCCTCTCCCACCTGGTTGGACAGAGCCTCAATTTAACAGTTCTGAGTAAGCAACATAAATGTGAGCTCTACACTGGGGGCTACTTCTTCCAAAGATTTGGCAAGCCATTCCTCTCCTAGAAGGAGTTCTGCAGTATCAAGGTTGAACTCATGCCTTTCCAGCTCCTTCTGTTTCTGTATACCTCTTGCCTGTATAGACTCTAGCTAATTGTAGCTTCTGTTCAGTGGTTGGTCCTTTTAGTCGAGTTCCTGGAAAAGGTTAATTCAGTTGATTTATATTCTATGCATGGGAACTCAGTATTCTTACCTAAATAAGATTGGCAGGTGTGTCAACACTTTCTGCATTCCTCTGCTTTTATTTCCTCTCAGCGAGAGCCCCTCCCTAATCATCTTTCCCCCCAAATCAGAAATGTTTTGTTCTCTGTTCACTTTAAGTGCCATTTAACTTTCAAACTAAATTAAGTTTATGGTTTTAGTTTTTAATAAGAGAAAATATGTTTCTCCCTCTATTTTTATGTGACTGGATGGTAAAGACCCCAAACCAAAGGTCATTTTCTCCTTCATGGCACACTTTAGGAATAATTGGAGGTCACAACTGGGATGAGGTCTTTAAACTTAAAATATGTGGTACATGTCATAAAGAATAATATAGCAGGTTGGGCATTTTCTTTGCACAAGGCAGATTCAATCCCCAATACTCTATATGGTCCCTGGTGCTCACCAAGAATTATCTATGAGTATGAGCCCATTGTACTGCAGGGTGTGGCCAATCACTTTTCAAACCCTTCAAAAAAAGTGAAACTGAGCATGAGATGTTTTCCCTCGGTAAAATATTCTAATGATCAAGTAAAGAAAAATCTTACTTATATCACTAGTTTGATGTTATATAGCTATTTGACAAATAGAAAATATATCTCCCAATATGATTCTATAAATTCTATCACTATTAAAAAGTGAGGGATTTGGGAAACTCATTAAAGTGTTGAGTTTTGGGGCCTGGGGCAGTGGTTCAAGCAGTAAGGCATCTGCCTTGCCTGTACTAACCTAGGATGGACCGCGGTTCGGTCCCCTGGCATCCCATATGGTCTCTCAAGCCAGGAGCAATTTCTGAGTGCACAGCCAGGAGTAACTCCTGAGCATCACCAGGTGTGGCCCAAAAACAAAAAAACAAAACAAAACAAAACAAAAAAAAACAAAAAAAAGATAAAGTACTCAGTTTTCAAGAAATCTACTCAATTTTTGAACAATAAGTCTTGTTAGCCATGTATCAGGTACTTGTTTAGCTTGCTTGGTTACTTTATTTGAAATTTATAAATTTAATGGCAATCACTTTAAGATACAGGTAATATGCAGGTCTTTTATTTTAATATTTATTACTCTCTTACTGTTTCAAATACATAATTCTAGAAGATATTTCTAGTATATTTTCTATATAAGCTTATATTTGGTGTTAACTAATATGTTCTTATGCACAGCTTATGTGCATAGCTATAATTTTTATTTGATATTTTAAGACGTTAATGTTAAGTAAAATAGAGTAGGGCTATACTAAGAGCTTCAATTTTTTAAAACATGATTATTGCATTTTAAAGAGAGGGAAATTAGATTATAGATGATCAGGCCAAACCATATTGATGATGTTTGTTAGAAACCAGCAATATGATTTTACTTGTGAGTCTGTGCCCTTGAATGAAGCATTAACTGCAATAACTTAAGATAAGGAAAAGCTACATATGTCTTAAAATGCTTTTCTAAGTCATACATCATATCTCATTCAATGTTGAGTTCAGCCAGTCATTTTATTAGACAATTAAAACAGCTTGAGTGGCTGCACACAGAGTTGATGTTGACTCCCTGTGCCACTGTGGCCAAGGCCACAGTATTCAAACAGAGGCAGAATTTAAATGGATCATCAGGAATATTGGTTAATTTTCTCTTTGGTTTGTCTCTATCATGCACACCCAGCCACTCAACTGCTTCCTTAGAGTTGCCTTTTGTCTTCTTGAACTCCCATTAGGATACTTAAGACAATCTAATACTGACTTTGGTGTAAAAACAGAAGAAAATTACATTGAATGCTTGACCTGTACATGGATAAGGACTAATGCACCCTGAAGAGGCAGCTCTCGCAGTGTGAAAATAATAGTTGAGAAATTGGTTAGAAAACTTATTAAGGGGTAGGAGAGTGATAGCATAGCTGGTAGAATATTTGCTTTTCACAAGGCCCAAGTTTGATCCCTGGGCTCAATGGGCTCCCAGCCTCATCAGGAGTATTTTTGAGCTCAAAGCCAGGAGTAACTCTGGAGCACAATGAGGTGTGGCCTCAAAAACACAAATAAAAAACAAAACAACTAATAAAGAAAACAGCAAGTATACAGAATGATGTTGCCAAAATAATTAAGTTAAAAATCTCAAATATGCTTTACTTGGAAAGCATATTGAAATTTCAAGAATTAAGATTATTTGGAAGTAGTTTGCTTGATTGAATGTAGTCGAATCCCCAGCACTACAGATGATCCTGTTGTGCACTACAAGGAGTATACAGCCAGTTGAAGGTCCAGTTATTTCTCATTCACCTCCGAAAAATTAAAGATTTTGTTTCCTAAAATTTCTACATTATTTTTGAGAGGTCTTTCCTTTTAGATACTCCAGCTATCTCAAATTAAAATACATTTGAATATTCCCTAACATAACTGTGGGGCTTTATGGAACTATTTTACCTTTTCTCCTGCTAGTTCCAAGCAGTTTGCAATGTCTGCAAATACACATACATACAAAAACAAATCATTCAACTGGTCACTCAATCAGATAGTGTCTATCACATCTATCTTCCTGTTAAACCAAAATCTAGAAAAATATTAGTTATGTTATTGGTAAAAGCCTTTATTAGCAGGAGCCTAATCCTTTCCTCCACAGGACCATAAGACCATTTTTACTCATAGAATATTAGTGGAAATGATGCTTTTCGATTTTGCCCATGGTGATTTTGGCCATGTATTTCCCTTCCTATTGACTGAAGCAAAGATCTCCAGTACTCTAACAAGTAGTAAAATTATACGTGGAAATGAGGGGGTAGTTCTTAATTAATTATAGAAAGATAACTGTCTTGCAATCAAAATCAGAAGCATTGAACATTTAGTTGAGTGAAAATTTACTTTATGGTAAGTCACTGCAAGGTGAATGTTTATTTGTTATAGGAGCTCAATAAGTCACTCTTCTAAGGTGTTAGGTAAAGAATGAGGTACAATGAAACTTGAAAATTTTTCTCAAGCATGATATTCTTAGCATAAAGGCTGATACAGACATAATGGGATAGAGAAAATATATATCCCCTTTTAGTAAGTCCTCAAATCTAAGGGAATAAGTCACTTTAGCAATTAAAATTTAGTCCCCAGAAAGACAAGAAGACAAAAAAGCAGGTTGCCCCATAAATCATCTTAGTAGCTGTCTTCAGGGAGCATTTTAAGAGGCCATTATTTTACTCAGGATAAAGTTGGAAAACAAGAAATCTTTCCAGGGATTGCTTAAGGTATTTGAGTATTAAGCTGTTACCACTTGGTTATGAAAACAGGTGGAGTATATATCATAAACATACTGATGAAAGGAAGGCTTTGAAGTGGGAAGTATCAGAAATGTTTTCTTGATGCAGCTGTATGTTATTCATTGTTTTAATGTTTATTTAATAATGACAAGTATTGTAATGGTATTATACAAGCCTTAGTATAATGAAAATGTACTTTTCAGATTAGGTGAGAAACTGGCTCTTAGGTACTTTATATTGTTATAGTTTAAATAAAAAGAGGGGTTTTCTTTTTATGACTGAAACCCAACTACAATCATGTTTGTAATCATGGTGCTTAAATAAAGACATTATAAAAATAAATATATACACAATTAAAGCAATTTAAAGCTTCTTTTAAATACATTTTAGATATATTAATTTATTAACCTACTATAAATTGACAAAAATAAACACCTAATTTATGGCCTTTTCTGAGATTACTAACGAGAGAAGAAAAAATTCTTAGAGGAAAATTTTAGTGACAGAAATATACAAAAATTCTCAATATAGTCAAGGTCATCTACCATGAGCCCATGGCAAATATTATTCTCAATGGAAATAAAAGCCTTTCCTCTAAAATCTGTTACAAGACAAGGCTGCCCTCTCTCACTACTCCTATTCAACATAGTGCTGGAAGTTCTTGACAGTGAATAGACAAGTAAAAGATATCAAAGATAATTAGATAGGAAAGAAAGAAGTCAAGCTCTCACTGTTTTCAGATGACATGATACTATATTTAGAAAACCCTAAAGACTCTATCAAGAAGCTTCTAGAAACAGTAGATTCATATAGCAAAGTATCAGGCACAAAATTAATATGCAAAAATCAGTGACCTTCTTATTTATGAATAACGACAGAGAAGAAATGATTATTAAAAAAATCCCGTTCACATTAGTGTCACACAAACTCAAATATTTTAGAGTCAACTTAACTAAAGATGTGAAGGACCTATACAAAGAAAACTACAAAACTGCTTCAAAAAATGAAAGAGAATATAACATAATGGAGATATATACCCTGCTCATTAATTGGGAGGATTAACATAATAAAATGTCAATATTCCCCAAAACATTGTACAAATTTAATGCAATCCCTCTATATTTACCCATGACATTCTTCAAAAAGTGAATCAAACACTTCTGAAATTTATTTGGAACAATAAACACCTACAAATAGCTAGAGCAATCCTTGGGAAAAAGGATATGTGATGTATCATCTTCCTCAACTTTAAATTGTATTACAAAGCTATAGTAATTAAAACAGCATGGTATAAAGACAGAGAATAAATACAAACCCTCAGAAAAGTGGAATATACTTGAGTATTTAGAGAATGTACCCCAAACATACAATCAATTAATCTTTGATAAACGAGCAAAAAATGCAAAATGGATTAAGAAAAACCTCTTCAAAAAGTGGTGTTTGGCAACTGGTCAACCATTTGCAAAAAAGTGAAGTCAGACCTCCATCTAACACCATGCATAAGGTCAAATCCAAGTGGATTAAAGGTCTTGATAACAGACCCCAAAACTTAAGGTATCTAGAACTCTATGACATTGAGACTAATGGCATGTTCAAAGAGGAACAGCATTCTCCAAACGAGTGGAAGCATATATCATATAATATATATATATATATACACACATATATATATACATATACATATCTATAGTTTGGACTTATTAAGTTGACAAGCTTCTACACCTCAAAGGAAATAGTGCCTAGTTTAGAAAAGCCAACCACAGAATGGAAGAAGCTATTCACCTAATACCAATTAAATAAGGGGCTAATTTCAAAAATATACACGGTACTGACAGAATTTAACAAGAAAAATATATCTAATCCCATCAGAAAATGGGGAGTACAAAAAAACAGACATTTTGTTAAAGAAGAAATACATATGGACAAAAGACACATGAAAAAATGCTCTACATCACTAATCATCAGGGATATGCAAGTCAAAAAAACTATGAGGTACCATTTCACACCATGAAGACTGGCACACATCATCACAAAGAACAAGAACAATTAGTACTGGTGGGAATGTGGAGAGAAAGGAACTCTCATTCACTACTGGTAGGAATGCCATCTAGAACAGTCTTTATGAAAAACAGTATGGGGATTCCTGAAAAAAAACTGGAAATTGAGCTCCCATATGTTTTAGCTATACCATTCTTAAGGAAATACCCTAGAAACACAAACTGAAATACAAAAATCCCTTCCTTACACCTCTATTCATTGAAGTACTATTTACAATAGCCATAATATGGAAAAAACAAGATGCCATTCAACAAATGAATGTCTAAGGAAACGGTGGTACATATATACATAAAATATTATGCAGCCATCAGGAGAGACAGTGTCATGAAATTTCCCTATAAATGGATGGACAGGGAAACTATTATGCTGAAATAAGTGAAAATAAGTCTGAGGGAGAGAGATAGAAGACACAGAATAGTCTCAGTCATCTATGGGTTTTAAGAAAAATAAAAACATTATTGTAATAATGCCCAGAGATCAGGGCTGGAAGGACTGGCTCACAATATGAAGTTCACCACAAAAAAGTGGTGAGTGCAGTTAGAAATCATTACACTAACAACTACTATAACAATGTTAATGAGCAAGAGAAATAGAATGCCTGTCTCAAATATAGGCAGTGAGTTGTGGAGGAGGGAGATGGGGAACATTGGTGGTGGGAATGTTGCACAGGTAAAAAGGGGTGTTCTGTTTATGACTGAAACTCAACTTCAATCATGTTTGTAATCATGGTGTTTCAAAAACATATTATTGGGGCATTGGTGATGGGAATGCTGCACTAGTGATGGGGTGTTTTCTTTACATACAGAACCCAATCACAATCATGCTTGTAATCAAGGTGTTTAAATAAAATAAAACAAAATAAAAAATTATACTATCCACTGTAAAACATAACAAAAATAATAAACTGATCTTACTGAAAAAATAAATATAAAAAATTATTCTTGAACATATAACATTTTTAACAGCTTAGAGAAAAAAACAGGTTCTTTGATTTTATAAATTTATGGAGTCTTGATTTCTGTCAGAGGTAAATGTTCCATTTGAACTGAAAATACATGGAGATTGCTATAAATCCAGGTAGCCTCTTCAAATGTGTCTAATGTGACTGTTTAATATATAAATAGGAAATTAGAGCTAGTATCTTTTTCTTTTTTTTACTCTTCTGAAAATTTATTTTTGCCTAAAAACACTTGTAAGAGCAAATGACATTTTACTTATCATGTAGTCTTTTGAA
This sequence comes from Suncus etruscus, assembly GCF_024139225.1. Classification (NCBI taxonomy): domain Eukaryota; kingdom Metazoa; phylum Chordata; class Mammalia; order Eulipotyphla; family Soricidae; genus Suncus; species Suncus etruscus. The sequence continues at coordinate 22,716,846 of NC_064860.1, read as the reverse complement.
ATGTAAATGAAGAAAATAAAGGTCTATGCTGGGAAGTCTAGAGCTGACTCATTTCTTTTTTTTTTCTTTATTTAAACACCTTGATTACAAATATGATGGGGATTAGGTTTCAGTCATGTAAAGAACACCCCCCTTCACAAGTGCAACATTCCCACCACCAATGTCCCAAATCACCCTCCATCCCACCTCACCCCCACCTGTACTCCAGACAGGCTTTCCAGTTCCCTCATTCATTCACATGATTATGGTAGTTGTCTGTGTAGTTATTTCTATAACTGCACTCACCACTCTGCAGTGAGCTTCATGAAGTGAGCTGGAAGTTCCAGCCCTCCTCTCTGAGGATTGTTTCAAAAATGACTTTTATTTTTCTTAAAACCCATAGATGAGTGACACTATTCTGCGTCTCTCTCTCTCTCCCTCTGACATATTTCAATCAGCATGATAAATTCCATGTACATTGATGTACAGGAAAATTTTATGACTTTATCTCTCCTGATGGCTGTATGATATTTCATTGTGTATTTACCACAGTATTTAGCCATTTGTCTGTTGAAGGGCAACTTGGTTGTTTCCAGAGCGTGGCTATTTTGAATAGTGCTGCAATAAATATAGCTGTGAGGAAGGGGATTTTGTGTTGTATTCTTGTGTTCTTAGGGTATATCCCTAGGAGTGGAATAGCTGGGTCAAATGGGAGCTCAATTTCCAGGTTTTGGAGGAATCTCCATATCACTTTCCATCGAGATTGGACTAGGCGGCATTCCCACCAGCAGTGGATAAGAGTTCCTTTTTCTCCACATCCCCGCCAGCACTGCTTGTTCTCATTCTTTGTGATGTATGCAATCTCTGTGGTGTGAGATGGTATCTCATCATTGCTTTGATTTGCATCTCCCTGATGATTAGTGATGAGGAGCATTTTTTCATATGCCTTTTGGACATTTGTATTTCTTTTTTTTATCAAAGTGTCTATTCATTTCTTCTCTCCATTTTTTGATGGAATTAGATGTTTTTTTGAAAAGTTCTGTCAGTGCCCTGTATATTTTGAATATTAGCCCCTTATCTGATGGGTGTTGGGTGAATAGTTTCTCCCACTTGGTGGGTGAGTCTTGTATCAGGGCCACTATTAATTTTGAGATGCAGAAACTTCTCAGCTTAATGTATTCCCATCTGTTGATCTTTGCTTCCACTTGTTTGGAAAATGCAGTTTCCTCCTTGAAGATGACTTTAGTCTCAATGTCATGGAGTGTTTTAACGAATTGTTGTTCTATATACCTTATGGTCTGATATTAAGGTCTTTAATCCATTTGGATTTTACCTTCGTACATGATGTTAACTGGGGGTCTATGTTTGCTTTTTTGCAAGTGGCTAACTAGTTCTGCCAAAACCACTTGTTGAAGAGGTTTTCCCCGGTACACTTTGGATTCCTTCCTCCTTTGTCAAAAATTAGGTAATTATATGTCTGGGGGACAATGTCTGAGAATTCAAGCCTATTCCACTGATCTGAGGGTCTGTCTTTATTCCAATACCATACTGTTTTGATAACTATTGCTTTGTAGTACAGTTTAAAGATTGGGAAAGTAATGCCTCCCACTTTCCTTTTCCCTAGGAGTGCTTTAGCTATTTGAGGATATTTATTATTCTAGATGAAATTCATAAGTGTTTGATCCACTTCTTTGAAGAATGTCATGGATATTTTTAAGGGGATCACATTAAATCTGTACAATGCTTTGGGGAGTACTGCCATTTTAATGATGTTAATCCTGCCAATCCATGAGCAGGGTATGTGTTTCCATTTCTGTGTGTCCTCTCTTATATCTTGGAGCAGGGCTTTATAGTTTTTTGTTTTTGTATTTGTTTTTTTTTTTGTATAGGTCCTTTACATCTTTGGTCAAATAAACTCCAATATATTTGAGTTTGTGTGGCACTAATGTGAATGGTATTGTCTTCTTGACGTCCATCTCTTCCCTATCATTATTGGTGTATAAAAAGGCCATTGATTTCTGTGTGTTAATTTTATAGCCTGCCACCTTGCTATATGAGTCTATTGTTTCTAGAAGCTTTTTGGTAGAGTCTTTAGGGTTTTCTAAGTATAATATTATATAGTCTGCAAACAATGAGAGCTTGACTTCTTCCTTTTCTATATGAGTTCTCCTGATATCTTTTTCTTGCTATAGCAAGCATTCCAGTACTTTGTTGAAGAGGAGTGTAGAGAGCAGACAGCCTTGTCTTGTACCCAAATTTAGAGGAAAGGCTTTTAGTTTTTTTCCATTGATGATAATATTTACCACTGCTTTTGGTAGATGGTTTTAAATAGATTGAGAAAGGTTTCTTCCATTCCCATCTTGCTAAGAGTTTTGATCAAGAATGGGTGTTGGACCTTATCAAATGCTTTCTCTGCATCTATTGATATGATTATGTGATTTTTAGTTTTCTTGATGTTGATGTTGTCTATGATGTAGATAGATTTATGGATGTTAAACCATCCTTGCATTCCTGGGATGAAACCTCCTTGGTTGTAGTGTATGATCTTCTTGATGCTGCATTGAATCCTATTTGCCAGGATTTTGTTGAAGATCTTTGCATCTGCATTCATCATTCATCAGGGATATTGGTCTGTAATTTTCCTTTTTGGCAGCATCTCTGTCTGGTTTTAGGTTCAAGGTGATGTTGACTTCATAAAAGCTATTTGGGAGTGTTCCCGTTTTTTTAATTTCATGGAACAGCCTGGCTAGGATTGGTAGTATCTCCTCTTGAAAGATTTGAAAATATTCATTAGGAAATCCATCTGGGCCTGGGCTTTTCTTTTTGGGAAGATGTTTGATTACAGTTTCAATTTTCTCAGTAGTGATGGGGGTGTTTAGATATGCTACATCCTCCTTACTTAACTGTGGAATGTTATAAGTGTCCAAGAATCTTTCCATTTCTTTTAGCTTCTCATATATAGTAGTATAAAGTTTCTCAACGTAGTCTCTGATTAGCCTTTGGATCTCAGCAATATCTGTCATGATCTCCCCCTTTTCATTTCTAATACAGGTTATCAGATTTCTCTCTCTTTCTTTGTAAGTTTTGCCAGTGATCTATCAATCTTGTTTATTTTTCAAAGAACCAACTTCTGCTTTCGTTGATCTTTCGGATTGTTTTTTGGTTTTCCACTTCATTGAGTTCTGCTTTCAGCTTTGTTATTTCCTTCTGTCTCTGTATTTTTGGTTCCTTTTGTTGGTCATTTTCTAATTTTATAAGCTGCGTCATTAAGTTATTCAGGTATGCCCCTTCTTCCTTCCTGATGTGTGCTTGTAGAGCTATAAATTTTCCTCTCAGGACCGCTCTTGCTGTGTCCCGTAGATTCTGGCAGTTTGTGTTTTCATTGTCATTTGTTTCCAGGAAAGTTGTGATTTCTCTTTGATTTCATCTTGGACCCACTGGTTGTTCAGAGTAGGTTGTTTAATTTCCAATTTTTAAAGTTTTTCTTCTGTGTGCCTTTGTATTGTACATCTAATTTCAGAGCCTTGTGGTCAGCAAAGGTAGCCTGCAAGATTTCTACCCTCTTGACTTTATGAAGGTATGTTTTATGTGTCAGCATGTAGTCTATCCTGGAGAATGACCCATGTACATTGGAGAAGAATGTGTATCTAGGTTTCTGGGATGGAGTGTCATATATATACTAGTCCTATATATATAATATATCTATATATATACTAGTCCTCTTTCTTCCATTACTATTTTCAGGGCTAGTATGTTTTTTTTTTTTGGTTTCAGTCTGGTTGACTTATCTAGTGTTGATAGGGCCGTGATGAGGTCTCCCACAATTATTGTGTTGTTAGTCATGTCTTCTTTCAGAGTTGTCAGAAACTGTATTAGATAATTTTCTGGTCTCTCATTGGGTGTATATATATTTAATAGTCTAATTTCTTTTGGTTTTTGGGTCACACCTGGTGGTGCTCAGGGGTGACTCCTGGCTGTCTGCTCAGAAATAGCTCTTGCCAGGCACGGGGGACCATATGGCACACTGGGATTTGAACCAACCACCTTTGGTCCTGGATTGGCTGCTTGTAAAGCAAACGCCACTGTGCTATCTCTCTGGGCCCTAATAGTCTGATTTCTTCCTGTTCCACATATCCCTTGATTAGTACATAGTGTCTCTCTTTGTCCCTTTCCACTTTTCTGAGTATAAGGTTGGTGTCATCAAATATTAATATGGCCACCCCAGCTTTTTTGAGGGTGTTATTTGCTTGGATGATTTTCCTCCAACCTTTGATTTTGAGTCTATGTTTGTTCTTACTATTCAGGCATGTTTCTTGTAGGCAGCAGAAGGTTGGATTCCTCTTTTTGACCCATTTTGCCACTCTATGTCTTCAAATTGGTGAATTTTGTCTGTTGACATTGAGGGAGATGATTTTCATAGGATTTAATGTCATCTTTGTAGATAACTTTGCTGTGTTTGTTGATCTCTCTTGCCTTAAAGTAGACCTGTCAGTTTTTCCTTTCAGGCTGATTTTTTATCTGTGACATTTCTGAGAGGTTGTTTATCCATAAAGATATGTATCCTTCCTTCAAACCTAAACGTGAGTCTGGTTGAGTACAGTATTCTTGGTGAGGCATTTATTTCATTCAGTCTTTTTACAATATCCCACCACTGTCTTCTGGCCTTGATAATTTCTTGTGACATGTGTGCAGTAAGTCTTAGGGTTGCTCCTTTGAATGTAATTTCCCTTTTGATCTTGCTGCTTTCAGTATTCTATCTCTATCTGTGGGATTTGTCATGGTAACGAGGATGTCTCTTGGGGTGCTTTTCTGTGGGTCTCTTTTAGCTGGTACTCTTCGAGCATGCAGGATTTGATTGCATGTAGTCTTTAACTCTGGAAGTTTCTCTTTGGTGATGTCTTTGACAGTTCATTCTTTCTGTAGACCTTCTACCTGGGTCTCTGGGACTCCAATGATTTTTATGTTGTTTCTGTTGAGTTTATCAAATACTCCTATTTTCATCTGTTTGCATTTCTTGAGTACTTTTTCCATTGCCTGTTCGTTTGTCCTATTGTTCTTTTCCAGTTTCTTCTGCTGTGTTGAGTTTTTCTGCATCTCATCTTCCAGTACTCTGATTCTGTCCTCAGCAGCTGTTACCCTGCTGTCAAGGCCATCCACTGAGGTTTTCAGTTGAGCTACCATGTTTTTCAGATCTGTTATTTTATTTTTGAGTTTTCTTTTTTCTGTTTTTGTATTTTGTTAAGATCGATCTATGATTTCTTTGAGTTCTACAAACATCTTCCATATTTCTATTTTAAGTTCCCTATCCGAGATGTTAATCAGATAGTTGGAATTTTTTTTAGGTCATCCAAGCTATCATCTTCATTCTCTGTTTGCCTGCGAGTTTTCCCCATTGTTAATCAGATAGTTGGAATTTTTTTTAGGTCATCCAAGCTATCATCTTCATTCTCTGTTTGCCTGCGAGTTTTCCCCAATGTCATGCTAGTAGTGTGATTTTTCCTGCATGTTGTGGTGGGTTTATTGGTTAGATAGAGTGCGCAGCTGAAAATTGAAGCTGGGGCCACTAGGTGACAGTTTTGGGGGGTTTGCATCCTAGGGCTCTGAGGAGAGCTTCAAGAATTCAGGAAAGCTCTTGTGCCTGTCTGCCTGTGTTTCTGAATACCTGAAGGACTCCTCAGAGGCCTAGGAAGCACACCCCTCAAAAAATTACATTTTGAAGCCGCCCAATGAGTAAATTCTGGCTTTGGGGGTTGCTGACCAATAAGCTGAGCTTTCTGGCCTGCAGGGGCTCCGCCCTGCTGGGCCTTTGTTTACTCTGAGAACTTCAAGAGAAAGTTCTCCTGTGCCTGTTTGCCTGTGTTTTTGAATCCTTGAAGGTCTCCTCAGAGGCCTAGGGAGTGCAATCCCAAAAAACTGTCAACTAGAAGCAGCAGAAGAGCACAGCTAATTTGCTTCATGGCCGCGCACTCTTTCTAACCAATGAACCCCACCACAACACAGTGGTAGGCTATTGTGACAAGACTCAATGAAATGAATGCCTCACCGAGAATACTGCACCCAGCAGTTCAGAAACTTCACAGATGATAAACCAGCCTTAAGGAATAACTGACAGGTCTACTTTAAGACAAGAGAGACCAACAAACACAGCAAAGTTATCTACAAAGATGACATTAAATCCTATGACAATCATCTCCCTCAATTTAAATGGACTAAATTCACCAATTAAAAGACACAAAGTGGCAAAATGGGTCAAAAAGATGAATCCAACTATTGGCTACCTACAAGAAACACTTCTGAATAGTCAAAACAAACATAGACTAAAAATCAAAGGCTGGAGGAAAATCATCCAAGCAAACAGCACCCTCAAAAAGGCTGGGGTTGCCATATTAATATCTGATGACACCAACTTTACACTCAGAAAAGTGGTAAGGGACAAAGATGGACACTATGTACTAATCAAGGGATATGTGCAACAGGAAGAAATCAGACTATTAAACATATATGCACCCAATGAGAGACCAGAAAACTATCTAATACAATTACTGAAAAATTTGAAAGAAGATATCTATAATAACACAATAATTGTGGGAGACTTCAACATGGCCCTATCAACACTAGATAGGTCAACATCCCAGAAACCTCGATACACATTCTTCTCCAATGTACATGGGTCATACTCCAGGATAGACTACATGTTGACACATAAGACATACCTTCATAAAATCAAGAGGGTAGAAATCTTGCAGGCTACCTTTGCTGACCACAAGGCTCTGAAATTAGATGTACAATACAAAGGCACACAGAAGAAAAACTTTAAAAATTGGAAATTAAACAACCTACTCTGAACAACCAGTGGGTCCAAGATGAAATCAAAGAGAAATCAAAACTTTCCTGGAAAAAAATGACAATGAAGACACAAACTGCCAGAATCTACGGGACACAGCAAGAGCGGTCCTGAGAGGAAAATTTATAGCTCTACAAGCACACATCAGGAAGGAAGAAGGGGCATACCTGAATAACTTAATGACGCAGCTCATAAAATTAGAAAATGACCAACAAAAGGAACCAAAAATACGGAGACAGAAGGAAATAACAAAGCTGAAAGCAGAACTCAATGAAGTGGAAAACCAAAAAACAATCCGAAAGATCAACGAAAGCAGAAGTTGGTTCTTTGAAAAAATAAACAAGATTGATAGATCACTGGCAAAACTTACAAAGAAAGAGGGAGAAATCTGATAACCTGTATTAGAAATGAAAAGGGGGAGATCATGACAGATATTGCAGAGATCCACAGAGCAATCAGAGACTACTTTGAGAAATTTTATGCTACTAAACATGAGAATCTAGAAGAAATGGAAAGATTCTTGGACACTTATAACCTCCACAGGTAAGTAAGGAGGATGTAGCATATCTAAATACCCCCATCACTACCGAGGAATGGAAACTGTAATCAAACATCTTCCCAAAAAGAAAAGCCCAGGCCCAGATGGATTTCCTAATGAATTCTTTCAAGTCTTTCAAATAGGAGCTATTACCAATCCTAGATATGCTCTTCCATGAAATTGAAAAAACGGGAACACTCCCAAACAGCTTTTATGAAGTCAACATCACCGTGATATCAAAACCAGACAGAGATGCTGCCAAAAAAGAAAATTACCACTATCCTGGATAAATGCAGATGCAAAGATCTTCAACAAAATCCTGGCAAATAGGATTGAATGCATCATCAAAAAGATAATAAACTACGACCAAGTTGGTTTCATCCCAGGAATGCAAGGATGGTTTAACATTCGTAAATATATCAACATAATACACAACAACAACAACAAGAAAAAAATAAGATCACATTAAGATCACATGATCATATTAATAGACGCAGATATGGCATTTGATAAGTTCCAACACCCATTTTTTTTTAGAGAAGGTCTATTCAAATAGTTTTCCCATTATTGAAATGGGATCCTTGTATCTTAGCTAATATTGAGTTATAGATCTTTACATATTCTTTTTTTTATTTAACCAACTTTATTACATACATGATGGTATTTGGGTGTCAGTCATGTAAAGACCACCACCCATCACCAGTGCAACATTCCCATCACCAATGTCCCAAATCTCCCTCCTCCCTACCCATCCCCCGCCTGTACTCTAGACAGTCTTTCTATTACTAGGATAATTCAAAACGTAGTTATTTCTCTAACTATACTCATCCCGTTTGTGGTGAGTTTCATGAGGTGAGCTGTAACTTCCAGCTCTTTTCTCTTTTGTGCCTGAAAATTATTATTGCAAGAATGTCTTTCATGTTTCTTAAAACTCGTAGATGGGTGAGACCATTCTGAATCTTTCTCTCTCTCTGACTTATTTCACTCAGCATAATAGATTCCATGTACATCCATGTATAGGAAAATTTCGTGACTTCATCTCTCCTGACAGCTGCATAATATTTCATTGTGTGTATGTACCACAGTTTCTTTAGCCATTCATCTGTTGAAGGGTATCTTAGCTATTTCCAGAGTCTTGCTATGGTAAATAGTGCTGCAATGAATATAGGTGTAAGGAAGGGATTTTTGTATTGTATTTTTGTGTTCCTAGGTTATATTCCTAGGAGTGGTATAGCTGGGTCGTATGGGAGCTCGATTTCCAGTTTTTGGAGGAATCTCCATATTGCTTGATCAAACTCACAGCAAGATGAAAATGGAAGGAATCTTTCTCAATCTAATTGAAGCCATCTACCACAAGCCAATGGCAAATATTTTCTCAATGGATAAAAACTAAAAGTCTTTCCTCTAAGTTTGGGTACAAGACAAGGCTGTCCGCTCTCACCACTCCTCTTCAACATAGTACTGGAAGTGCTTGCTATAGCAGTCAGGCAAGAAAAAGATATCAAGAGAATTCAGAAAGGAAAGGAAGAAGTCAAGCTCTCATTGTTTGCAGACTACATGATACTCTACTTAGAAAACCCTAAAGACTCTACCAAAAAGCTTCTAGAAACAATAGACTCATATAGCAAGGTGACAGGCTACAAAATTAACACACAGAAATCAATGGCCTTTTTATACACCAATAATGATAGGATAGAGAAGAAAGTCAAGAAGGCAATCCCATTCACAAGTGTCACAGAAACTCAAATATCTTGGAGTTAACTTAACCAAAGATGTGAAGGACCTATACAAAGAAAACTATAAAGCCCTGCTCCAAGATATAAGAGAGGACACACAGAAATGGAAACACATACCCTGCTCATGGATTGGCAGGATTAACATTATTAAAATGGCAATACTCCTTAAAGCATTATACAGATTTAATGTGATCCCCTTAAAAATACCCATGACATTCTTCAAAGAAGTGGATCAAACACTTATGAAGTACATCTAAAACAATAAACACCCTCAAATAGCCAAAGCACTCCTAGGGAAAAGGAAAATGGGAGGCATTACTTTCCCCAACTTTAAACTGTACTACAAAGCAATAGTTATCAAAACAACATAGTATTGTAATAAAGACAGACCCTCAGATCAGTGGAATAGGCTTGAGTTCTCAGACATTGTCCCCCAGACATATAATTACCTAATTTTTGACAAAGGAGCAAGAAATCCTAAGTGGAGCAGGGGAAACCTCTTCAACAAGTGGTTTTGGCAGAACTAGTTAGCCACTTGCAAAAAAAGCGAACATAGACCCCCAGTTAACATCATGTAAGAAGGTAAAATCCGAATGGATTAAAGACCTTGATATCAGACCTGATACCATAAGGTATATAGAACAACAATTCGTTAAAACACTCCATGACATTGAGACTAAAGGCTTCTTCAAGGAGGAAACTGCATTTTCCAAACAAGTGAAAGCAGAGATCAACGATGGGAATACATTAAGCTGAGAAGCTTCTGCACCTCAAAAGAAATAGCCCCTGGATATAAGATTCACCCACCGAGTGGGAGAAACTATTCACCCAACACCCTTCAGATAAGGGGCTAATATCCAAAATATACAGGGCACTGACAAAACTTTTCAAGAAAAAAACATCTATTCCATCAAAATATGGGGAGAAGAAATGAATAGACACTTTGATAAAAAAGAAATACAAATGGCCAAAAGGCACATAAAAATGCTCCTCATCACTAATCATCAGGGAGATGCAAATTAAAAACAATGATGAGATACCACCTCACACCACAGAGATTGGCATACATCACAAAGAATGAGAACAATCAGTGCTGGCGGGGATGTGGAGAGAAAGGAACTCTTATCCACTGCTGGTGGGAATGCCATCTAGTCCAACCTCAATGGAAAATGATATGGAGATTCCTCCAAAACCTGGAAATTGAGCTCCCATTTGACCCAGCTATTCCACTCATAGAAATATACCCTAATAACACAAGAATACAATACAGAAACCTCTTCCTCACACCTATATTTATTGCAGCACTATTCACAATAGCTAGGCTCTGGAAACAACCAAGATGCCCTTCAACAGACGAATGGCTAAAGAAACTGTGGTGCATATACAGAATGGAATAATATTATGCAGCCTTCAGGAAAGATGAAGTCATAAAATTTTCCTATATTGGATGTACATGAAATCTATCATGATGAGTGAAATAAGTCAGAGAAGGAGAGAGAGATGCAGAATAGTCTCACTTATCTATGGGTTTTAAGAAAAATAAAAGTCATTTTTGTAACAATCCTCAGAGACAATTAGAGGAGAGCTGGAACACCAGCTCACTCCATGAAGTTCACCACAAAGAGTGGTGAGAACAGTTATAGAAATAACTACACTGAGAACTACCATAATTAAGTGAATGAATGAGGGAACTGGAAAGCCTGTCTGGAGTACAGGTGGGGGTGGGGTGGGATGGAGGGAGATTTGGGACATTGGTGGTGGGAATGTTGCACTGGTGAAGAGGGTGTTCTTTACATGACTGAAACCTAATCACAATCATATATGTAATCAAGATGTTTAAATAAAGGAAAAAGTTTAAAAAACAGAATTTAGGAAGGACAGAGCAGCATAAGACAGAGCTCCCTTCAAGTCCTCAGTTTCCTCAGAAGAAGCACAGCAGGGCAGAGTCTCCACAGGTAGAGCAATCAGCACTCCACTTGGCAATCCTCACAGCCAGCCAGTTCTTACTCACTCACTTGCTCGCTGAGCAGCTTCAGAATGCAGTTTTTGGGGGTTTGCTTCCCAGGGCTCTGAGAAGAGCTTCAAGAATTCAGGAAAGACAGAGAGGCACAGGACAGAGCTCCCTTCAGGTCCTCAGTTTCCTCAGAAGAATAGACTCATTTCTATTTTCTTGAATATATTTTATATCTAAAGGGTTTCTAGCATAATCATCTGGCACCGATCACTAACAAAGAGAAGTGACAATTTCCAAATTCCATCTGCTACTTCCTGGTTGTATGACCTTGAGAAAGTTGCAGAAACTCTGAGTTATTCTCCTACCTTAAATACTGTAATAATAGTAACTAGTTTGAAGGTACTATGAAAATTAAATGAAATCACATGAATACATTTCCTGGGTCAATATTTCCTGTGGAAATAAAGATTCTAATATTTAATTTTATGATTACACTTGGTACATACTCTGAAATTGTAGTCAATCATGCATAAAGTCTTTATTTTATTTTATTTTGATAATAGATATCTCTGTTCAAGATTCATTGATTCAAGGTCTATTAGTGAATGAAAAACAACAATTTTAACAAGGTAAAAAAATCAATAAACAGGTTTCACCTGGTAACAAATCAGTTAACTGGCTTGAAGCAGATTTTATTAAAGTTACTCTAAACCTCTATTCAGCGGCCTTCTCTTTCCTCATCCTGTTGTTCTTGAGACTCACAATAGAGTCTCTTTACAGGATTGCCCAAATAGCAACATTTAGGATATTTACCTGCTACTATTTGATTTGAGTTCTCAGATATGCTAAAATTGTAACTGAACCACTTACCCTACCATCTGGGGATGTGTCATATAGATTCAATAAATAATTCTGTACCCATTAAATTTTTAAATGAAGAAGAAAATAATAATAATAAAAAGCTCTGCCAAATAAATGGAAAGCACTAGCATGCTCCATCTTTGTAGATTATTTTAATTGTAGTATGTTCTTTTAATGTAAAATGAATGTGTGCAGATAAGTATTGCATTGAATTTTATAGCTCTCTTACATTTGAATCAGAGATTTTCGGGTGTATGTGTGGGGAGGAGGTCTATCTAAGCAGTGCTCAGGATTATAGAATTTTCTTCCAAGTAATTTCCAGTTTTACAGACTAACACTTCAATGTGAGGGTTTGAGGATAAGGTATTTTTAACCACTTTTCTGTGCCAAGAATTACCAGGGGCAGCCTGGCAATATTATGACGATATCACGTGATGTTGGGGAAAACTTGTAGTGATAGGATTAAACTGGGCTCAGTCATATACCTTAAACACTGAACCCTCCCTCTGATTTCTTTTTCCTAGTGTCATTCAGATGACTCAAGGAATCTTAGCTGTAGAAGCATCTTGTGGAAACTAGAATTTTAGCTTCCACCTGTTGAAATTTTCTTGTTTTAAATATAAGAAACTTGAGGCTCAGGAAAATACAAAGACTTGTTCATATTGATCAGGTGTGTGGTAAAGTGTTTGTATAATTAACATTTACTCATTAGTCACTGTCTTCTAGGAAAATTGCCAAATGCATCATAAGTGTTTTCACATTTAAAACTAATATAAAATACCCTTTCTGTCTCTTACCTATGACATCCTGATATCATCTAGTTAGGATAATCCAGAATATATAGTAGATAGACAAACACTAAATATGTATGGAAAAATAAGTGAATGTAGGACTCTCATAATCCTGTTTTATACATAATGTCATTGAAACTTTTATAAAGTTGTGATTTGTGTGAGATTTTAAGGTAAAGATATTTATCATGTAATATCTCCTATAAGAATGCAAAAATCCAAGCTATTAACTCATATATGGAGCTCCCTCTAATTTGTGGTCTATTTGTGACTAGGAGCTATAAAGTTATGTATCACAGAGATTTCATATATATTCCTTTAATTTTTTCAGAAAGCACTAACTCCCTGAAATGTCTTAGGCATGTGAAACTTCCCACTTTGAATGATAATCATATTGTTCTTGTACTTTTTTACATTTAATTGAAGCTGGGTATGGTGGTGGTTTTCATTTTTCAGACTTGTGTGACTTTTAATACAGATAAATGGAGAACCAATTTTAGTACTTTGGAGAAAATTTGGGTGGTACTGAGAGCAATGGTGTATTACCTTGCTGTGGTGATGTTGGGGGAGGGCACCAGGAAGAGACCCATCAAGCTGATCATTTTGCATTGCATTTTATATTTTATATTATTATAAAGCTTAGTGCTTTATGTGTAATGTTCACCCATGTCATTTGGTATGGGAACATCACTTGATATTCCTGGGGCAAGATGAAGAAAAAGATAAGATTATCCCTCTTACAAAACTTATTAGTAGGCTTTGATTTTTTTTTAAAGTTATGTCTTTAGCCTGATGAATTTTCAAATGTAGTATTGTAACTCAATAAAAGGAAGTTACAAACATACATGTTTTACTTAATCTTTACCAACAACTGAGATATTGAGGAGTTAGTGATTTCAGCTTTGAACTCACTTTCTGTTAAATACTCCCAATAAAACTAGTTTTTAATTGAGTATTGAGTATTTTTTGAGTATTTTTCTTTTGAATTACAATTCTTTCACCGTAATATTTGAGGCACATAGTGACAATGAATGAGGTTCATTTCCACCACCAGTGTTGTCCTCCCTCCACCCATTCCCAGAATGCATCCCACTTCTCCCTCCTTTACCCCGTAATGCTAGTGAACTGTTTGCCTCTTGTTGTAGATTGGGTATCAATACTGTTGTCATTGACTTTGGATTTGGTATTCATGTCTGATCAGTTTTTATTTCCACCAAATGAACAGACAACTGATTGGTCTTGGTACCATTCATTTTCCCCCTCAAATTATGAGGCTGATTAATGTGATTCCGGTAATGCTGTTCTATTGGAGATATAAGAAAAGATATAGGAGAAGAAAAGAAAAGAAAAAAAAAGAAAAAAAGGCAACAAAAATAAGGAAAACTAGGTGTTATAATATCCACTTCCAAAAAAAAAAAAAGAAAAGAAAAAAGAAGAAAAGGGTAACAAAAAAAAATATCAAAACAAGAAAATGGGTTGTATTTCTTTTTTCTTTTCTTTACTTTTTTTTTTGCATAGGTACAGTAAATATTGGGGAAATTAGGACAGGACTTCCTTTGGCCTAGTTGATACAGAGTTTCTCCGCCCCTGAAGCATACTGCCATCGGAACAAATACCAGCTCCATACTCACTCATTTACACACACCAAGGTCTTTTTATGGTGCCAAGAAACTTTCTGTTCAGATGTGGGTGATGACATCCCACCTCTGTAGATAGAGATCTTGTTATTTATGTAAGTCAGAGGGCAAAGGCTAGGAGAGAGTTTTGTTTTGTTTTTATGGTTCTAGTAGTTCTGTTCCATGGCTGTTGTTGCAATCAATCAGTCTTCTATAATTAGTGGTCTTGATTTTTGCTCAGATCCTAGGACAAAGCCTAGGATACAGTATTTTAGCATGGTTCCAGAAGTTCTGCTCAGTCACTGTTGTAAAAGTCAGACCTCTGGGGTTAGAGATCTTGTGTTTTTTACAAATCCTAGGCAGAGGTCTAGGCTAGGATCTTCCTCATTCGTCCATTGATAGGTTCTGTCCAGTCTATGTTTGTCACTGGTTTTAAGGGACATATCTGACTTTTCTAAAAGAATACTCTTGGTTCTGTTATCAAAGAACACTCCTAGTGAAGTTCAGGGGACCATATGGGGTTCTAGGGATCAAACCTGGGTGAGCTGCATGTAAGAAAAGACCATTACTGCTGTATTATCTCTCCAGCTCTGACCTAGCTAATTTTTTGCTCTGATTTATGTTTCAATTTTCTCTCCTGTTTTTATAAGCAAAAATAATTGTCCTTGGAGGAGAGCCATGAAATTTAATTTATGTTTAGGAGGCCTTTGGGACCTTAATGTGAAATTGTGTAAAATGCAGATTATTATTGTGGACTTTTACTCGATTTGCATATGTTGTTTCTGGTATAATTCAGAAGGCTATTAATATTTTCATTACTTTATTAAAATATTTTAATATTTTCTTTCCTTTTGAGAAGATGGGTTCACTGGTGTCATGCTAATCAGTTTTTTACTTTCTGGTCATTTTTTTTAATTACCCATTGTTGACATGTCAATTATCTACGTTGGTAAACTGCAGGTAACTTGGATCAGTGTCACTTGCACGGACATTGAAGTGGAACTTTCCCAACGTTGCAAACCTTTTAATAGCTCTTGTTAAAGCTCTAACATTTTGGTTCAAATTCAGGTTGGCAGGTTTGCAGTAAGAAATCACGTCAGGAGTTTGCTTTAAGAAGTTCAGACGCTCAGCTCAACACATACACACACACACACACACACACACACACACACACACACACATATGCCAGCTAGGTTTTTCAATTAGTATATGACAAGGGTGTCAGTTTCTGCCAAGGAAAAGTCACTTCTCTGTGTTCTGATTATCACCACCTCTGAGCAAGAACCAAATTATAGGATTGCTTGGTAATTAGCTCAAGCCAAACAGAATCTAGTCTTGTCTTCTTTACTATTAAAGAATAGGTTGGTAAATCAGAAACTCTAGTCATTAGGATGAAAACAGGCAAGATACGGTTCTCTTGGGGCCGGAGAGATAGCATGGAGGTAAGGCGTTTGCCTTTCATGCAGGAGGTCATCGGTTCGAATCCCGGCGCCCCATATGGTCCCCTGTGCCTGCCAGGAGCAATTTCTGAGCCTGGAGCCAGGAATAACCCCTGAGCACTGCCAGGTGTGACCCAAAAACCAAAAAAAAAAAAAAAAAAAAAAAAAAAAAAAAAAAAAAAAAAAAAAAAAAAAAAGATACGGTTCTCTTTATAAATTAGACTGAGGTCAAATGAAAATTGCTGTGAAAAGAGATAATGATACAAAAAGAGTGTTGTAGCTTAATAGGTTCAGGGTATCATTTTCAGAAAGTTAATACTTCTGATCTTTTGCCAAATTTATGAGAATTCAGTGATATGTTACTAAGCCAATATAATTTAGAATAGGATTTATGTCTGACTGTTTGAAGAATATAAAAGAAACTATAAATATGGAGTTTTGCTTGTTACACAAAATTCTTGCTTGTGCATTGACATTTTACCTTCTGAAATGCCCAGTGAAACAGGTCATATCTGGTGCTGTTTTAGAAGTTAAGAAATTGTAAATGACTTAAGTACATTAATGTTTTTCTTAACATTATATTGATATCTAAGACCTATAAAAATGACAGAACCTTGAAAATCACATTAAGAAAATTGTGGATGATAATTCAGATAGACCAACTAATGAGAGAAAATATAAACTCCTTGTCAAGGCAGTGGAGAATAAGCAGAGAATGACGAGGTTCACAAAGGAGATTTGGAAATAGAAATGGTGGTGGATTTATCTATTGAGTTACTGTATTTTCAACATCTTAAAAGTATCAAGCATTGTTAATTTTGCATAATAATTTGTATAAAATTTGTATAAAATTTACATGGAAAAGAGTTAATTACTTTAGATACATATACTTAAAACTGTCATGTTGAGAAAGGTTGAAATGCATGTTTTGTTAGTAAATTTTGACTTTTGCAAATATTGCATGTTATTCCCGTTACTAAGAGCAAAACCCATTTATCCAATAATTAATAAAATAAGAATAATAAAGACTAGAACTAATACAGTCACTAGTTATTATCTGCAGATTGGGACTAGGATGCAGATCTATTGACTTCTAGTCAACATCTTCTATAATTTATTTTTATTTTATATAATTTTCAATACTCCCCTCTGCTAGTTAAACCATATATTGTATTTTTCCTTTCCAAGGCTAACTATAGAATATCATCCAGCATAGATGTTGCTGTTAATATGTTCATTGGACTGCTTACTCTTAAGTTTAAATTAACGGCAATAAATAATTAGAAAATTAATAAAACATTGAAAAAGACAAAAGTGTTTAGAAAAACTGAAAATATTTGCATAGCATCCACACATTTTAGTTATACATAAAATGGAGCCATGTCTGCCTAATATCTATATAACTCTTATCCCCCCTTGTATTTTTCTTTTTCAGAATCCACTGCTATTTTTGCCATCTCCACCTTAGCCATGATCATCTGACTAAAACTAGTTTAAAGTTAATGTTAAGTTTTACTTTTAAATCATACTATTCACTGCTTAGGAAATTTTCTGGACTTATTACATGTTATTGTTAAGTTAGGGCTACATTTTTCCTTTCTTTTCATTGAATTTATTTTATTGTTTTTGAAGATATTAACCAATCTTGAAATGATCATGTATATACTCATTTTACTTAGTGCAGCTGTATAAATAGTTCATAAAATTTAAAACACAAAATTACTTTATGATTTCAGAACTTTTAATTTTTCTATGATAGATCTGGTTACATTATAAAGGGTGTTATTTACATATATACATATATAATTTATATAAAATTTATATTTCAAAAGCCTTCTGGACATTTTTTTCTTGGACAATACATAAGAATGTGTTGAATTTGACCAGACAATAAGTGAGTGGTTTTGATGCTTGCCTTAAACATGCTGGTTATCTGGGTTTGATCCCCACTATCACACATGGTCTTCTAAGCTCCATCAGAAGTAATCTCAAGTACAATGTCAAAAATAACCAGAAGTAAGCTCCTCTGATGGCGGCTCAACAAAATGTGTTTTCCATGGGACTTAATACTGGGTAAACTGCTCTATCAAATAACTCGTTTCCTGCCAGTTAGTTTTTCATACAGAATTCTTTGGCAGTATTCTGAAGTATGGCTTTATTCCTTTTTAATAGTTGTCAATCTGAACTGCTTCACTTTTCTTCACACAGTTGTCAGAAATATACATGATTAATGAGTATTTCCTCTGCGTCAGTATTATAGATTTATTTTTATCTGTAGTTCCTTTCAGTAAGGAAGAATAAGTAAAGAAATATAAAATTCTCTCTTCTCCATTTACATCTCAAAATTACTGAGTAGGTTTTCTGCTTGACTGTTTCTAACCTTTTCTTTGAATATTTGTATGCTTTGTACTGAAGAAAAATTGGTATCCTAATCTCTAAAAGCTGTGTCTCAAGAACAATATAATCTGAGATTTCTGAGTCAAGCACTCTTTTTTATTCAGGAAAAATTGTTTAGGAATAATGTTGTTATTCCTCTATTTCCTAGAGTTATATATTCCTGTGACTTATTTTGTGGTAGATATTTACATGGTTGAACTGGTAGATATTAAGGCAAAATATGAGGTGACTACCCTGAAAAACATGACTGAAAAGTTTAGTCTAGTTTTGAAGAAAGTAAGTATTCTAATGTTGCTTTTTATTGCAAACAAATGATAAGTAACTGAATTGCATGTACTATTTTCCCTGAGACTTGGTAATGACAGTACTTTTAGAAATAAGATCTGTATGTCTGGAGTGATAGCACATTACATAGAGTGTTCACTTTGCATTCTGTCAACAGGTTTGATCCCTAATACCTCATAAAATCTCTTTAGCCCTACCAGAATTATTTTGAGCACAAAGTCAGGAGTAGGCACAGAACACTGCCAGGTGTGACTCCAAAAGAAAACTAACATAAAAAAAAATTAGTCCAAATTGAAACAACTTGAAGAATTTGTATCAGTTGTTCTGAAATAATTTGTATTTTTTGTTCTTTACTGGAAAGAATTTTTATTCTTTCTTACCCAAATATACAAAAGTTAGTCTACTGATACTAAAATTTCTAAGGACACTTCCCCTCCCGTGTCAGTTCTGAATGTTTTCTACATGGCAAATGACTTAGTTATAGGGATGCTGACTCCTATATTCTATGAACTTTATAACTAAAAACTTTGACCTTCAACTATTTCACCATGATAAATGTTACTAAAAGTCTTCCATTTTGAAGTAAATAACTTTTACTTATTTTCTCTCAGTCTTAGAGTCTTTTTTTATTTTCTTTCTTCATGTATTATAAAGCATCTAATTTTTTTTAATTTTTAATTTTTTTTTTTTGTTTTTTGGGTCACATCTGGCAGTGCTCAGGGGTTACTCCTGGCTCTACGTTCAGAAATTACTCCTGGCAGGCTCAGGGGACCATATGGGATGCTAGGATTTTTTCAAAAGCAGCAAAATCAAAAACCAAATACATATTTTTATTTTAAATTATGAACTTTGCTACCAAAACTCTCTAATATTAGAAATAATAAAAGTAATGGTAAGGATCAAAGGCACCAATATTTGTTCACAAGTAAAATAATATTACATTTTTATCATAGTAATTTTCTTTTAAATACTTTGAAACTCATTTTTTGCTCATTTACTTAATATTTATCTCCCACTTCTTTTATCTCCCTCCCCACATAACTTTCTTTAAGTTCCCCATTTAGTTCAAAGTCATGGTTCACATTGCATTCCCAGGCCTTCTCTTTCCCGTCTCAGTCATTTTATTGAAAGAGAACTCAATCTGATGTCAGATTTATATTTGATAACTATAAATTTTTATATTCAGCATATATTAAAGAGAAACACCCAAGATATAACAATACAGAATTAAGTTATTAGTGCTTTCACACTTTCTGCCAACTTTGACATTGCTACTTTTAAAGGTTTGAAGATACTTATGTATTTGCACACATATGGATTCACTTTGATTAAATTAAGTTTTTTGGATCCATGAATTGAACCTGAGTCAGCCATGTACAAGGCAAACACTGTACACACTGTACCATTAGGGCCCTAAATCAAGACATTTTTGCTTTGAAATTTTATATTTTTATTTTTAAGTATATTAGTAATGGTAACACTTTCTAGTGGGAGTGTCAAAGATTATAATCAAAGCATAAAATTTTGTTATAACTCAGATAACTCAAAATATTTGTGAGTGGACTTTTTAATTTGAAAATTTTAATTATGCAAAAAAATCCTCATGTATGAAGCATTAACAATAACTAGACATTATAGATCATTAGATCTAGTATTTAAATAACTATTTCAATCATTACAAAATGATTTTTATCTTATCAATCTGTTTACTTAGAAATCTTTCCTGTTCATTTCTTTTCTCTTGTCCCATCCCCTTTCCTGTTTATTTTTATATATATATCCCATATATAGTCCTGACATTCAATTTAAGTATATTAATATAGTTAATATAATTCACATAAATTTTTATATTAAAATAATGTACACTCTCTTCAATTCAACATACTTAGATCTAAACTTATATGGGTTTGTTATACTAAACTTAAATGGCCAGGGTGGCAAAGGGTGGTGGTAGAGGATTCACTCTGGGTTCATTGATGGAGAGAAGTTGACACTGGTTGTGGGAATGGCCCTGATTCACTATAAATCTGAAATCACCTATGAATAAATTTGTAGATCACAATGGTTTTAATAAAACTAAATTAAAATAAAGAGTTTGGAGTGATAGCACAGCGGTAGGGTGTTTGTCTTGCATGCAGGACAAACCTGGGTTCAATCTTCGGAACCCCATAGGACTCATCAAACCTGTAGTGATTTCTGAGTGCATAGCCAGGAGTAACCTCTGAGCATCATCAGGTGTGTCCCCAAGAAACAAAACAAAAAAATAAAATAAATAAAAAATAATCTTACAATCAAATTTCTAATCTTTTAAAAATCCAGGTAGGTAGAATTGAAGGGATTGTACATTATTTCAATATAATAAATCAGGATTTTTTGGCCACACCCATTTGATGCTCAAGGGTTACTCCTGGCTAAACGCTCAGAAATTGCCCCTGGTTTGTGGGGACCATATGGGATGTTGGGGAATCGAACCGTGGTCCTTCCTTGGTTAGTGCTTACAAGGCAAACACCTTACCTCTAGTGCCACCTCTCCGGCCCCAAATCAGGATATTTTAAAGTGAAAAGCTTTCACACTATTTGAGAGACGGAAAACATTTTTTTTTAAACTGTAGAGTTGGAAAACATTGCAACAAGAATTGCTTCCTTGTAATTTAAGTAGATAAAAGAAAATAGTTGAAGGTTTGATTTTCTTATTTTTGAAGTCACTTAAAGATAATGAAATTAAAATTCCAAGTGAAATAACAGAGGGATTTAATATGACACTTTTTCTCTGCCATAAAAAGATATCAGTAGAAGAAAAATACTTGGATTTCACAAAATTGGAAACCTGAACAGCTAGTGAATTTAATTAGGACAGCTCTACTAATTTGAGCCAAAATTATGACAAGCACATATAATTTAAGTTACTCAGCAGGACCACTATATCATATTAATGATGTCAAGGGCTTATGTTCCACTTATAAATATGACTAAGATCCTTAAATTATAGAAGAATTCAAAAGGACCATCTTGCTTTGAAAGAGAGCAGTGTAGGAATTTTAAAATGTCAAAATTGACTATCATTCAAGTTTCTAAAATGTTACTAGGATTAGTTTATGTACCTCCCCCAAGTGCTATCTAATTGCTGACGAGTTGATAAAGTAAAAAAATCACATAGCTAAAGTAAAAAATAATTTTATAATGGATTTCAAATTAACTGCTAGATCTGTTTATGACCCTTTAATGGTATAATAAAGTGTATGACAAAAGTGAATGTTGAGAGGAAGAGCTATGCTTTAAAACCTAGGGAATTTGGAACCTAAGCCATTATTATCATTTGACTTTTCCATTTATTTTTATGTTGACATTGAATGAGGCACAACTGCAATATAACGTGGAGAAGGAGATGAGTACTGACCAACTGAATTTAGTCTTTGCCTCTTATTACCTCTGACTTCGAGGCCTTTAGCACTTGAAAGCAGTGCCTTCTTCCTTGAATTGGGACACTTCAGGCAGAAGCTGTAAGCATAAATTCCTTAAGTTTTCTGCATCAGTGAAATAGGGAAAAGAAAATAGCATAATTATTTGAAACTGCAACAGTTCAGTCTACTACTCAGTGTTTATTAACTGGAGATAGCATTTGGAAGAAAAAATGATATCTTCACTTATATACCTATCTATCATCCATGAATTTTGACTTGGACTGTAATACAGTTTAATGGATTCAAAGCCATTCATTAAATGAGCTGCATGTATTTTCATGATAGTGAGTTTAGAGAATTATATTTTGAAACTACTTTCTATAAACTGAAAATGACTTGCAATCACATTAATGTGAGGAAGTAAATTGAATACACTCAGGTGAAGAGTTTAACACAAGGAGTATTTGATGTTCATACTGTAAGAATCTAGAGTGCATTTAAAGTTAAGATTTCTCTGTGTGCATTTTGTTATGTTTTGATGCTCATAAGTGACTTAAAATATTTATAGTAACTGAACGCTTTAAAGTGTATGTGTTCTTTAATATGTTAGTAATATGTCAAAGTGCATAAGCATTAGTGCTAGAAAGTGTTAAGAGTTGTATTAATAAACAAGTGGGAGGTGGTGATTTCATATTTATACATATTGTCAATGCTGATATAGTTTGAGTTTACTACTTGCTTGTGTTAACTTGCCTTTTTATCAGACACTACTAATAAACTTATCACTTAAATACCTGTGCCATTAATGTATTATTCATTTAACAATATAATACTGTCAAATAATATGTTTCAATAAGGTGTTTTATGATTATCTGAAGAACATATAGCTGTATAATTCTGAGGTTATGTATTTATGATTATATATTTATATGAATATATTTAAGAACCAGATAAAATTATGCCAAAGTATAGATCAATAAATATTGTAACAATATATAATTTAATAGATATTTTACTTTTTTATTAATGTCTTTATTGAAACACCTTGATTACAAATATGA
Organism: Suncus etruscus; assembly: GCF_024139225.1. Classification (NCBI taxonomy): domain Eukaryota; kingdom Metazoa; phylum Chordata; class Mammalia; order Eulipotyphla; family Soricidae; genus Suncus; species Suncus etruscus. The sequence continues at coordinate 22,693,944 of NC_064860.1, read as the reverse complement.
TTGTAGTTGGGTTTCAGTCATGTAAAGAACACCTCTCTTCACCAGTGCAGCATTCCCATCACCAATGTCCAAATCTTTCTCCTCCCCATCACACCCTCGACTGTACTCTAGACAGGTTTTCTACTTCATTCATTCACATTGTTATGATAGTTCTCAATGTAGTTATTTCTCTAACTGTACTCATCACTTTTTGTGGTGAGCTTCATGTCATGAGCTGGAACTTTCAGTTCTCCTCTCTTTTGTCTTTGAGATTATTGCAAAAATATTTGGGGACCATATGTGGTACCAGGAATTTGACCATGCTAGGCAAGTAGCTTACTTCCTGGAGGATCTCTTTGGTTCTCTTTCCATTAATAATAATATATTGGTTTTTACTGATTATACTAAAGTTATATAATTTATGCTATAATAATATATCTTTATTTTATATGAACCATTCTCAGCATTGCATGGAGCAGCTTTATGTTACTCTTATAATGCCTTATATATGAATGCCCTATGCTCTACTGTTTGACCTCCTAGTATTTTATTTTTCCTTTAATTAAAACAAATATGTACAGGCTATAGTTGAAGGAGTCAGTGTGTGTGTGTGTGTGTGTGTGTGTGTGTGTGTGTGTGTGTGTGTGTGTTGTCTGAGGTATTATAAGATAGATACAACTAGAAGCATTAAACCTCTTGATAGTGGCTAAAGTAGGGGCCAGAAAATAGCACAGTGGAAGGGTGTTTGCCTTGCATGTGGCTGATGCAGGATGGACCTGAGTTCTATTCCTGGCATCCCATATGGTCCAATGAGCCTGTCAGGAGCAATTTCTGAGCCCAGAGCCAGGAGTAACCCCTGAGCACCACCGGGTGTGGCCTAAAATTTAGAAAAAAAAAAAAGTGGCTAAAGTTCACAGGGTTTCTGGATCATAGGCGTTTAACATCAAGGGAGCTTTATGGAGGTCCAGAGGCCCAAGAACCAAACTCTAAGGAGGTCCCAAGAGATATCTTTGTGATATTTTATACATAATATTGTATGGAATATTCGATACATAAATTTCATACTTAATATTGTAGTTCAAGTAAAATACTTTGTAGGACTTTACTTCTTCCTGGCATGATCGGGAAGATAATGTTAAGGAGAAGTCACTAAGAACAGGACACCACCTCTACCCTCCCCTTGTATTATATATGTAAATATAGTAGCATTAGCCACTATAACAGGCACAACTGGTGGAAGAAAGAAAATATTGTCTTTGAAAGTTTTGGGGCTTTCATCATTGTGCTGTATTTAAAATTTTGTGCAATTGAGTTTTATTTCATTTATGAAAAGTTGTAATATATACATGTACATGAAAGTTCTCATTACTTCTGAGACATATATTGGTTTTATGGATATTTTTCCTTCTGTCAGTGTTTTATCTTTTCGTGTTTTGGTAGACCTGTCCATGTAAACAGATGTCTACCAAAATAATACCAAGTTATTATAACTGCATGTTTCTAACACATTCTCTTAGGTTTGTTTTGTAAAATGTTATCATTTTCTATATTAATTTTTAACTTTCCATGTCTTTTGAGATTTTCCTTTTTTTTATTATAATATAATTTTATTTTGATCATAGTGGCTTACATATTGGTGTCAATAATATTTTAGGTACATATTCACATAAAATCAGGAGGGATTCCCATCCATCACCAAATTGTTCTCCCTACCCGTCCGTTTTTGTCTTCCCTCCCATTTCTTCTTCCCTCACCCCCAGGGTGGCTAGAATATGTGGTCCCCTCTGTATCTAACCTATTACTTAGTAGTCTTGCACCTGTTTGGTTTTGAGGCCTCCCTTATTTCCCCCTCTAACTGGAGGCAAGACCAGCTATTTCAAGTTACGTGGTTTTGCCTGAAAAAGAAAAAAGTAATAAATTGGGGTAAGAGTCTAATACCCCGAAAATGGGCGGAATCCTTCTAGTGGCTCTCATCATCGATTTGGGAGGTGAAAAGAAAGAGAAGGTGAAACACTCCACCAGTATCAAAAGAAGTGTTAAATATCCATTGAGGACTCCAGCTTTATCGATAAGCACCACAAAAAACAAACAAAAAAACAAAACAACACAAACAAAAAAACAACAAAAACAAGCACACAAACAAAAAGACACACCATGGTCTTGAAATAAGAAACATGGCATAGCACATAACGAAAGAAAAGAGAGGAAGAGAAAAAATAAGTATAACTGGGGACAACAATTTCAATAATCACACCCAAAGAGAGAAATCGACCAAAAGATAGGTAAATGAAAATAATAATAATAATAAATGAAGGTAAAAAAAAAAATATATATATATATAAATAACCAAGGTTTTGTGCTTTTTGTATTTTTGTTTTTTTCCCTCCTGCCCTGGCACAGTAAATATTGGGGTCATTTGAAAAGAAATTCACTTGGCCTAAAAAAATATGGGGTTTCTCCGTCCTTGGAGTATACTGTCATGGGGATCAACTCTAGATTTTGCTCAGGATCATTTACTCTCCCGGTGGCGTTTTTGTGGTTGGTAGACTTCTGCTCTGTCCAGGGTGATACAATCAGAGCTCTGTGTTTAGAGGTCTCAGTATCTGCACAGATCCTGAGATGGGATTTGTGATGAAGTCAGTCTTCGTGATTCTAAAGGTTCTGTTACCTCAGTGTCATTTTAATCCATCTTCTGTGGTTGGTGGTCTTGGGCTTTGCACTGAGCCTAGGATGGCACCTAGATTAGCGTCTTTCTTTGTGCTTCCAGAAGCTCCATTCAGTTACAATAGTCTCTGCAGGACCTTTGGGACTGGGGATCATGCTTATTGTGCAGGTCATAGTTCAAACCCTAAACTAGGGCTTTTTTATTGGTCCCAAGATGTGTACAGTCTGGCCGTGGTTCTATCAGCCAGTCATCTGTAAATCGCGATCTTGGCTTTTGGACCTACCAAAGGGTGCCAAGTCTTCTGGTTTTGTCTTGTCGTTAGCTGGTAAGGTAGGCTAATCAGCTCTAAGGTCAAGTTGTTCACATTTTCCTCGTTGTCAGGATATCATGCTAGAGCTGGCCCTTGTTGTTGACCCCGCAGTATTAAGGCTGTCCTGGATGGGATTTGTTTCCTGCAGCTGTGTGAAGAGCTGTGCCGTTTCTATGTCTGGGATCCAGGGTTCAAGGCTGGATGAATGGTATCTAATCACCTGAGGTCTAAGTTGATTCCACATGACATATTTTCCAGGTAGGAGATATCCCTGTATTATTAACAACTGTGAGTTCCTATCTCTATTAGATAAGAGCTCTTTTCTATATGTAAGATTTCCCCTTTATTTAGTGTGCCTTTGCAGGGAGAAATGATGCTACATTATATTGTCGGTGTATTTGGGGGTGGACAGAGGGGATAACAGAAACAGGTCACATCCCCAAAAACGATAAAAAATAAAAAAAAATAAAAAAAAATAAAAAATGAAATAAAATAAAATAAAATAAAAATAAAAATAAAAATAAAATAAATAAAAAAAAAGGGAATGACAATGTATATGCTCACAAATGTATATGTAGGGCAGGCATTTGAAAAAATAAATTAAAAAAAATAAATAAATAAAAGAAAAAGAAATAAAATGAATTAGCGAAGCTTTTAAAGGACCAAAGTGGTGCAAAAAACTACCTTACATTTGGGGGAAAGCCGGTAAAGATGTGGTGTATTACAGGTCTTATGCCTATGTTGGAAGTACAGTTTTTCCCATTGCCTTTTGGGTTTTTCTTGTGGCGTGTGGGTTCCCAGGCATCTTTCTATCCCACCCCCTGGCCTTCTTCAGTTTGGTAAAAATTTGTGGTAGGGAGGTCTTGGAAGAATTCTTGTATTGGGGATACTTTTGGACCTAGGCCCAGTTTCAAGAAACAGTCCACGTTAGGGGGAGTTGGTAGGGAGGGCCGCGCAGCATGAGTCCGCAGGGGAGTTGGCTGTCTTTTCTTGCAGGAGACTAGGTGTGGGTTTGACTGGGTGTCCCCTCACCTGGGTGCTGGGTACTGGTTCGTTGGGTAGGAGGTCGATCTTGATGCCTAATAGATTAAGGACTGAGGGTGAAGAGTTTTAATATGGTGGGAGATCTGGATGGGATTGAGGGGTGAAGGGATAGTTAGATTTCCGGAGGGGAGAAAGGGGAAGGTATATGGGAGGGGTATGAAGGGAGAGAAAAGAAGAAATACCTTATAAAGAAAGGGAGAAGAGAATGGGAAAAAAAGTAAAGAGAAGAATAGAAAAGAGAGAAATGAAGAAAGAAAAAAAAGAAAAGAAAAAAGAAAAAAAAAGAAAAAGAAAGAAGAAAGTAGTGAGAAGAGAAGAGAAAATAGCAAGGGAATGCTGGATTGGTTGATTGTGTTCGATGAATAGAGCCTGTAGTTTAAGTCCGTACGTCACAGTTACTGCCTTGGTGATCTGGCTGGTCACGTGCTTCAATTCCTAAAAGAAGGTATAACCTAGAGATAAAGTGTATGTTAAAGATTTTTCTCGCAGCTATCTCGTAGTGCAAACAAGGTATGGTATCTCGTGAAGTATCCTGAGTTGCCACCTTAGTTTGTCCGCCCTTTGTATCCAAGGGTGCCTGTGGACAGAAAAGCTGAGAGGTTATTTAAAATATAGTAAGATAAAGGCATTAAAACATAGTGTTAAGGTATGTTTCCATTGCAGTCAGTGATTTCCCGTGGTGTTCTATACTTGTGTTCTTGTATGCGATCTCTAAGGGATTATTGTGGGCCTTTGTTGTAGAAGTCTGATTACATACCTGTACTCTCTATGCTGCTGTCTCTGTTGTTGCTGTTTTCTTTGTGGTATACTGTGTAGTCAAGAGTTTGCGTTGTTCCTTTTTCATGTATTTTGGACACTGCTCCCAAGTATATGTTGACTATTACAGTGCTCAGAGTTTCTACCCTGTTAAACCCTGTTATTTGATTGTTAGGTATTAGTTGTGTATAAAATATATGTTCTAGGTGCTTCAGAATAGTGCTACCATTCTGTGTTTATCTTTTGTCTTCTGACTTACTTCGTTTAACATAACATGATCTAGGTCCATCCACGTTGCTGCAAAGTCTGTGATTGTATCATTTCTGACTGCCATGTAATATTCCATTGTGTATATGTACCACATCTTAATGTGGTACATTCATCTGTTGTTGGACATCGAGGTTGGTTCCAAGATTTGGCTATTATACTGATTGCTGCGATAAATAGTGGGGTGCATATGTATTTTGGGATGAATATCCTTCCAACTTGGGGGTATATGCCTAGGAGGGCAATTGCTGGGTCAAATGGCAGCTCAATTCTGAGTTCTTTGAGCACTCTCCAGACTTTTCTCCATAGATGTTGGACTAAGGGGCATTCCCACCAGCAGTGGATGAGAGTTCCTTTCATACCGCACCCCCGCCAACAAAGGTTGTTTCCATTATTTTTGATGTGAGCCATCCTCACTGGTGTAAGGTGGTATCTCATTGTTGTCTTGATTTGGATCTCCCTGATGATGAGTGAAGGTGAGCATGTTTTCATGTGTTTGTTGGCCATCCTTCTGTCTTCCTCAGAGAAGTGTCTATTCATTTCATCTTCCCATTTTTTTATGGCTTTATTTGGTTTTGGGGGGCTCAGCTTTCTGAGTGCTTTGTATGTTCTAGATATCAGCCCTTTATCTGATATGTCGAGTGAAAAGATTTTTTCCCATTCTGTTAACTGTCTTCTTGCATTAAGTAGGGTTTCTTTCACCATGCAGAAGCTTTTTAGCTTGATGTAGTCCCATTTGTTTATATTTGCTGTTAACGTTCTTGCCATTGGTGCTCCCTTCTCAAAGACCTTTTTGATATATAGGTCTTCGAGTGTTCTGCCTATTTTATTCTCGATAAACTTTATAGATTCGGGTCTGATTTCAAGGTCTTTGATCCATTTTGAGTTGACTTTTGTATAAGGGGTGAGGTATGGGTCAATCTTCATTTTCGTACATGTGGTTTTCCAATTGTACCAACACCATTTGTTGAATAGACTTCCTTTGTTCCATTTCAGGTTCTTGCCTCTTTTATCAAATATTAGTTGGCTGTATATCTTGGGGTTTATGTCTGGGAATTCTGTTCTGACCCACTGGTCTGAGGTCCTGTCTCTGTTCCAGTACCATGCTGTTTTGATTACTATGGCTCTATAGTATAGTTTCAAGTTAGGTAAGGAGATGCCTCCCAGCTTTTTGTTTTTCAGTATGTGTTTGGCTATCCTGGGTCTTTTGTGGTTCCAGATAAATTTTGTGATTGATTGTTCTATTTCATTAAAGAATGGTGTCTGGATTTGGATAGGGATTGCATTAAATCTATATAGTAGTTTGGGTAGGATAGTCATTTTGACTATGTTATTTCTACCTATCCATGAGCATGGGATGTTCTTCCATTTCTTTAGGTCGTCTTCAATTTCTTTCTGAAGCGTTTTGAAGTTTCCCTGGTATAGGTCTTTCACTTCCCTCGTAAGGTTGATTCCTAGGTACCTGATATTTTTTGATACTATTTTAAATGGTATTTTATTTTAATCTCTCTCTCCTCAACTTCGTTGTTTGTATATAGAAACGCTACTGTCTTTTGTGTATTGACTTTGTATCCAGCCACTTTGCTGTAGTGGTTAATTGTTTCTAGGAGTTTTACTGTGGACTCTTTAGGATTTTCGATGTATATCATCATATCATCTGCAAATAGAGATAGTTTGTGTTCCTCTTTCCCAATTTGGATTCCTTTGATTCCCTTCTCTTGTCGGATTGCTCTTGCTAGGACTTCTAAGGTTATATTGAATAATAGTGGAGAGAGTGGACAGCCTTGCCTAGTTCCTGACCTTAGTGGGAATGCTTCTAGTTTCTCGCCATTAAGTATAATGTTGGCTGTAGGCTTTTCATAGATAGCTGTAACTATCTTGAGGAAGGTTCCTTCTAACCCTATTTTGCTGAGTGTCTTTAACATGAAAGGGTGTTGGACTTTGTCAAACGCCTTCTCTGCATCGATTGATATGATCATGTGGTTTTTGTTTTTCTTGTTGTTGATGTGATGTATAATGTTGATTGATTTGCGTATGTTGAACCAACCTTGCATTCCTGGTATAAAACCCACTTGGTCATGATGTATGATCTTTTTGATGAAGTGCTGGATTCGGTTTTCTAAGATTTTGTTGAGTATCTTTGCATCTATGTTCATTAGTGAGATTGGTCTGTAGTTTTCTTTCTTGGTGGTGTCTTTGCCTTCTTTGGGAATGAGTGTGATATTTGCCTCATAGAAGGAGTTAGGGAGGATTCCTGTTTTTTCTATGGTTTGGAAGAGCCTATGGAAAAGTGGCAGTAAGTCTTCTCAGAATGTTTGGTAGAATTCACCTGTAAATCCATCTGGTCCTGGGCTTTTGTTCTTAGGGAGTTTTTTAATTATATCTTCAATTTCCTCTGAGGTGATTGGTCTGTTTAGGCTTTCTAGGTCTTCCTTGTCCATTCTCGGAAGAAGGTTTTTCTCCAAGAATCTTTCGATTTCTCCTGGGTTCTCTATCCTAGCTGAGTATAGTTGTTCATAATATGATCTTCTGATATGTTGTATTTCTTGGGGTTCTGTTGTAATATCGCCCCTTTCATTTGTGATCCTATTGATTTGGGTGTTTTCCCTCTTTTTTTTGGTGAGTTTTGCTAGGGGTTTGTCTATCTTGTTTATTTTTTCAAAAAACCAACTCCTGGTCTCATTGATTTTTTGTATTGTTTTCTTGGTTTCTATGTTGTTTATTTCTGCTCTGGTTTTTATTATTTCTTGCCTTCTGGTTGTGGTTGTATTTCTCTGTTGCTGTTGTTCCAATTCTTTGAGGTGATCTTTTAAACTGTTAGTTTTGTTATTTTCCTGTTTCTTGATATAGGCCTGTATTGCTATGAGCTTCCCCCTAATTACTGCTTTTGCTGTGTCCCACAAATTTTGACATGTTGTCTCTTCATTATCATTTGTCTCAAGGAATCTTTTTATTTCTTCCTTGAGTTGTTCTTTGATCCAGCTGTTGTTGAGCAGCATGTTGTTTAATCTCCAGGTATTAGTTTTTCTCCATTGCTTCTTCTTGATGTCAATTTTGATCTCTGTTGCATAGTGATCTGAAAGGGTACTTCTAATGATCCTTACCTTTGTGGTCTTATATATGTTGGCTTTGTATCCTAGGACATGGTCTATTCTGGAGAAGGTTCCATGTGGGCTTGAGAAGAATGTGTATTCTGCTTTTTGGGGATAGAGGGCTCTATATAAGTCTATTAGCCCCAAATCTTCTAATTTTTCATTTAGAGCTCTTATTTCTTTGCTATTTTTCTGTTTGGTGGATCTGTCCAATGGTGAAAGTGGAGTATTGAGGTCCCCTACTATTATCACATTTCCCTTCATGTGTTTCTCCAGGTTTACGAGCAGTTGCCTCACATATTTTGCTGACTCTAGATTAGGTGCATAGATATTGACCAGGGTTAGTGTTTCTTGGTCCAATGTTCCCCTGATCAGTAAGTAGTGTCCCTCTTTGTCTCTGATCACTTTCTTGAGGTTGAATGCAATTTGGTCTGATATAAGAATGGCTGTCCCTGCTCTTTTTTGTTTTCCATTGGCCTGAATAATTACTTTCCATCCTTTTATTCTAAGCCTATGCTTATCCTGTAGCTGTAGGTGTGTTTCTTGCAGACAGCAGAAGTCTGGTTTATTTTTCCTAATCCAGTTCTCTACTATGCGTCTTTTAATTGGAGAGTTTAGGCCATTAACATTTAGGGAGATTATTGAGAGAGAGGACTGTTGTGCAGTTGTGTTGTGTAGGGTGGCTTTTGTTACAATCGGGGGTTTGGATTGTGTAATTCATCTCTGAGTAGGTCGTTTAGGATCGGTCTTGTTTGCACAAATAGCTCTAGTTCGGTCTTGTTTGAAAATGTTTTTAGTCTGTTCTCCCATATGAATGATAGTTTTGCTGGATATTGGACTCTAGGTTGGAAGTTTCTTTCATTCAGTCGTTTAAATATGTCATTCCACTGTCTTCTAGCTTGAATTATTTCGACTGGCAGATCTGGTTTGATTCTTATGTCCCTACCTTTGTATTTGAGGTGTTTTTTCTCTCTTATTGCCTTAAGAAGTTCCTCTTTCTCTTTATTTTTAGCCATTTGGATTACTATATGTCTTGGTGTTGGTTTATTGGGGTCTATTTTATTAGGGACCCTCTTGATTTCCTGGATTTGCCCTGAAGTTTCATTCCAGAGGGTGTGAAAGTTCTCTGCTATTATCTCTCTGACTACTTGTTCTTCCCCCTTCCCTATTTCCTCCCCTTCTGGTATACCCACGATTCTTAGATTGTTTCTTTTGTCCTTATTCATTAGGTACTGGACTTTTCCTTCCAGTGCTTTGCCTTTTATTTCTTTGTTGGTTTCTTGGTCATTTTTTGTTTGCAGTTTTCCTTCGAGTTCTTCAATGTGTTTCTCCAACTCTGTGTTTCTGCTAGTAAGTCTTGTTATTTTGTCTGTTAATTCCTTCACTTCTTTTTGTATGGACTCTCTCATACTCTTTAACATTTCTTCTTTAATTTGGCTAATTTGTTCCTCGATAGATATCTTATACTCGGTAGCTAAGGTTTCTCTCATTGCTTTTATTGATTCTTGCATTTCCTTCCTCATTGCTGCTTTTAGATCATCTTCCCACGAATCTGTGCGTTTTGGCGGGCTTGGAAACTTTTTAGGGTTTGTCTCCATATCTTCAGAACTTAGGGTTCTCTTTGATTTACCCATATTTCTTTGTGTTTAATGGTGTGCTTTGGAGTACTGTTCCTTCCAATTTCAGCCTGTTTTGATCCCCTGTGGTGTGGGAATGGGTCCCCTCCCTGAGGGTGGATCTAGGGGTACTGTTGGGTGGGTTTGCTGCAGTTTGGCTCCTCCTGTGCTCTTTCTGTGGCCTAACCCGACGGGGAATGGGGCGTGGAGGGTGTTTGCGCAGTCGGCGTGTATGGGCGGAGCTTCCCTACCTTTCCTGGGGCAAGTGAAACCCAGCCGGACTGGCTGCGGTTCGCGCGGCCCTTCCCAGAGCAAGAGAGACCCAGCTGGAGCCAGCGGCCGTTCGCGCGCTCAGCGTGGGTGGGCGGGGCTTCCCTACCTTTCCTGGGGCAAGTGAAACCCAGCCGGACTGGCTGCGGTTCACGTGGCCCTTCCCAGAGCAAGAGAGACCCAGCTGGAGCCAGCGGCCGTTCGCGTTCGCGCGCTCAGCGTGGGTGGGCGGGGCTTCCCTACCTTTCCTGGGGCAAGTGAAACCCAGCCGGACTGGCTACGGTTCGCGCGGCCCTTCCCAGAGCAAGAGAGACCCAGCTGGAGCCAGCGGCCATTCGCGCGCTTCGAGATTTTCCTTTTTTAAAATAGCTTTCTTACATCAGTTTTGTAATAATATCTTGTATGCTTTCTTTTAAATTTTTCTAACCTTAAATTATTGATCAATTGGTAACAATATTCTCCACATAAATAATGATTACATATTTTTTTATTATTATTATGTTATCAGGGGTCTCAGTCAAATTATAGCTTTTGTCCAAATATGTGTGCTACCACATTTATTGTATATTTTCCTATATATGATTCTATTTCTAGTTTTATATTTTCTTCTATTGTCTTTTGTTTCATAATGTTTGTATTAATCTAGAATCCTTATTTTTAATTTTTTAATGTTTATGATTCTTTACAGATTTTATTATCCCCAAATATATAAAGTAATATATAAAATTTGACATAATTTTTAAAAAGACTTAATTCAAGTTTTGACTGAAATTTTTATTAAATTTATATATTAATTGTGATATGTTTTTATTTGCTTGTATCATGTTCAGGTACAGTCTACCTGACTATCTTTCTATCATTTGGATTTTTTATGAACTACAAAGCTTTACTTTTTCCATGGCTCCTTCACTTTTGTCATTACTGTTATATAAATTTTCATATTATATGTGTATGTAAATATTTTATGGGATTATTATGTTACTGACCCTACCCTGATCGGTGATAGTGCCTTACCCTAGGGTGTATCCTGGCATTCTGCCCCCACCCTAGGGTGGTACCTGATTCTGCTTCCACCATTGGGTGGTATCTGATCCCACCATTGGGTGGTAACTGATTCTGGGGGATAAAAACAAGGGTCTGTGGAAGGCGAGAGTTTTTGCTGAAACTAAGGCTGAGACTTTGGACTTCAGTCTTGTCCACCGAATAAAGCTAATATTTCCACAAGCCTGACTGTCTGTGAGCTGTTTACTCGCCGTTTCACCTCAGAACTGTAGGCTAGATGAGGTGGCAGACTCGTGCTCCGAGCTGGAGGGGAAAGACCTCATCCTCCATCCCTCCACCAGTCAACCTCTTCAGGGGCTGACTTGCAACATAATGGTGCCTGGACAGGCTGAACCTGGATCCTCAATAACTACTTGACTCAGTATTTTCATCAAGATCATTATAAGGGGCCGGGCGATGGCGCTGGAGGTAAGGTGCCTGCCTTGCCTGCGCTAGCCTAGGACGGACCGCGGTTCGATCCCCCGGCATCCCATATGGTCCCCCAAGAAGCCAGGAGTAACTTCTGAGCGCATAGCCAGGAGTAACCCCTGAGCGTCACAGGGTGTGGCCCAAAAACAAAAACAAAAACAAAAACAAACACACAAAAAGATCATTATAAAAAGGATATTAACAAGAAAAATCCAATGGGGCATAAAGGTAAATTAGCCGAAGAATTTGGTCGGCTCATCAAAACCATGGGAAATGGATTTCATAGATATATTAACCCTGAAAGCTTCAAAGTAACAATTGGTTTACTTAATGTCCAGTTTGCTGGACACAATCAGCAGTATCCACACTAACTACTGATGTTTCTAATAGAGGGACTACATCAGGACTTGCTTACTGTAAATCTAATAACAGACAAAACTACACATCTTATGGAAAATGAAAATTATGAATAATTTAGTCCAGAACACCAAAAATCTCACAAATTTATTATTTATGATCTCTTTCAAGGACAATTCAAATCTATACTACAGTGTCTCACGTGCCACCAAAAGTCTGAGGTTTATGAGACATTTGTTCATTTATCTCTGTTACGTCTACAGATAAATGTACATTACAGGAATGCCTCTCTAAATTTTTTAAGTAGGAAGAGTTAAGGGATGACAACGAAGTTCTGTGTAACAGTGGCAAAACTAGAAGGGATTTTTCAAAGAAAACGTATTTATGGAAACTGCTACCAGTACTTATAATACACTTGAAACATTTGGCTTTTGATGGCAAACAAATAAAAAAAATTGCACACTTATGTAGATTTTCCTTTAGAAGACCTCAATTTAGTAGAAATCACTTCAGAGAATAAAAGCAAGATTAAGAAATACAACTTATCATCAGTGTCAAACCATTATGGTAAAGTTCACTATGGACACTGTACTTCATACTGTAAAATTGCTGCAAAACAACACTGGATCAACTTTGATGACAAGAAGATTAAAAAAGTCCCTAATACATTGGTGAAATCCACAGCAGTATACGTCCTGTTTTATACTTTTTAAAGATCTCAATGAACACCAGATAATCATTTCACTTCCTTATTGGTTGCTATTAATGCTCTAGGATTTTTTCCACAGGCATGATCAATGAATATGGATTGAAAATCATGGACATCCCAATGTGTTTCGTTGTATGACGGATTTATGTTTTAATTTCATTATTGTTCTAGGTCTCAGTTAATCATGAAATCTTACAATTTAATTTAGTCAAGGTTCACTTGAAAGAAAAATTTCTCATCATATTAATGTTGCTTTTCTTTCTAGGTATACTCATTTAATGGCTTTCACTCTATTTATTTTAACATCATTGCTTATTTCCCTCAATTTAGGTTTTAAGACGCTGACATAATGATAATTTTTAGGTGGACTTTCTTCACAGTGCTTCTTGCCTATGATTGACTATTATAGTGTTACTGTTATACAATAACTTTGTATATATACTGTTATGCACTTATAGTAGAGTTTTCCATGTTTGTATTATGCATAAAATTCTCTTTCAGATCTGCTCTGCTCTGCCGTAAAAAAAATTTTTTTTGAATTTGAAATGATTTATCTAAACAGTTGCCGGCTACTACATTTTAAGGTGCTTTTAGTTGACTCAGCTAAATTCTCTTTTCTTTTGCTTTATTTTGGATCCTTTCCAACAAATATTTTTTGGTATGAGTGAGTGTTATGGTCATATTTTTTGTGAAGTCTGTATGTGTATGTTTTGTTCGGTGTCTATCTGTTTTGCAATTTTTGTATATAGTTCCCTTTTTCCTAACTTTATCTTCCCCAATTTCGTCTTCCTTATCCTTCCTTCCTAGTCCTTAACATTTAATTCTCAGGATTCCCTTCACATGTGCAACTCATCTCCTTCACCCACAACTACAAGCCTCCTGATCTCGACCTGAGGAAGAAATCTGTGACTGTTGGAGTTTTGTACCATGTTTTCTGGAAACCTGTTGGAAATAAAGCCACCTGGAATTTGCGTCGCAATATATCCCCAGAGAAAAGATCCATGGTAAGACCCACAATCTCTGGATCCCAGTTAAAATGTGCTATCTAAATTTCTAGTTTTCCATCCACATACACAGTGCTATCATTGACCATTTCTATAATGGCTACCCCAAGATTGCACCAATCCCAAAGGAAATGCAGAAGCCCAACCAACTCATGATGGCTTCAACCCGTTTTTCCAGACCCATCAAGTGTCTTTTGCCGGTCTTCTTGAAGTTCCAGACCCCTCATCTTTACAGATGGTATTGGACTCTGTAGAAATTTCACCATTTTTATTTTTCTTATAATTGTAATCCTTTGAATTTATATTGGTACTACACTTCTTTTGACTATTGTAATTAATGTTTTTCTATTTTAGTTTTTAATCTTAGGAATTGATGTTGTATTACATTAGGGTTTTGCTTTCTTGACTTTAGGTTAGTGGGTTAGATATTGTTGTCTATAATTTTCTAAATGATATTTTTGTCTAGTCTCAGGACTTTTTGCGTGGGTGCATCATAGGCAAAATACTAGGTTTATTGGAGGTTCCATCCATTTTGGATGGGCCCTCAAGTTGTTTATTTACACAGGGAGGGTCTCTGCCTTAAACATTTTGTCTTGGTTTGTGACTTAAGCTCCCATCTATAAATAATCGACCTTATTGGTACATCAATTTCGGACATCATATGTACTTCAGCCTGGATTAAGAACTTGGATTAAGTTAAGAAGCCTACTGATCATCATTGCAGTGGTCCCCTACTGTGCAGGGGTTATATGATTCTTCCTCCAAAATAAGGGCCTAATTCAATGACCTCAAAGATGGGCTTTCTGGTCTACCTGGACTTGAATGAAAATGGGTTCAGAGAGGTTGCATAAAGATAAGGCATTTGCCTCACATGCAGAAGGTCATTGGTTCAAATACCTGTATCTGCCAGGCGCGATTTCTGAGCATGGTGCCAGGAGTAACTACTGAGCACTGCCAGGTGTGACCCAAAAACCAACTACAACAACAACAACAAATAAAGAAAAGGTGCTTCTCCTCACCTGCTACACAACCTTTCTGGTGTTTCTTCGAAGGATCTATGCACGTCTTAGATTTATCTTCTCAGGAGCTTGTAGTTGATTCCTTGATACATGTTTCTGGTTTTAGACACCCTGTGTTTAGGTTAGAAGTTTTTCTTTACATTTTCCTGTGATGCGCTTATGCAAACAGTCTCTCTTTTATTATTGACTAGTTTTTCCTTTAATAATTGTAGACAATATTGTTTGTTTACTAAAAATAACGGGGAAATTGTTGTGTATATAAATATTTTATGGGATTATTATGTTACCGACCCTAACCTGATCGGTGATTGTGCCTTACCCTAGGGTGTGACCTGGCATTCTGCCCCCACCCTAGGGTGGTACCTGATTCTGCTTCCACCATTGGGTGGTATCTGATCCCACCATTGGGTGGTACCTGATTCTGGGGGATTAAAAACAAGGGTCTGTGGAAGGCGAGAGTTTTTGCTGGAACTAAGGCTGAGACTTTGGACTTCAGTCTTGTCCACCGATTAAAGCTAATATTTCCACAAGCCTGACTGTCTGTGAGCTGTTTACTCGCCGTTTCACCTCAGAACTGTCGGCTGGATGGGGTGGCAGACTCGTGCTCCGAGTTGGAGGGGAAAGACCTCATCCTCCATCCCTCCATCAGTCAACCTCTTCAGGGGCTGACTTGAAACAGTAGATGTTGTTGTTCTTGCAATAAAATATTTCACATGTATTAGTTTGGTCATGTAGACTCCAAGAAGTAAGCATTAGCAAATTTCTAATGAGATATAGGTCATTATGAGTGTAGGAAACAATCAATGGTAGGTGAGAGCCTCTTCTGAGCAGTGTGGCAATTGTTAAGCCATTGTGTGATCACAATGTCAGAAATTTTCTACAAAGATGTTTAGGATTTTACTGCCAAGTGATGCCTAAATAGGCAGCAAAACTACAACTGTAGTTTTTAGAGTCAGGGATGCCAAAGAGTTGCCCATCACCCCAAAACTCAGTGAGACCAAGATTGTCAATAGATAATTTTATTAATACCTGGGTGCCACAGGGGTCCAACAGTCTCCTGATGAAGTAGGCTGATCTGTGTACCCTGAGTACCAATTACTTATAATCTTTATAGGGTTTCTGAAATGTTACATACGTCAGTCAATAAATCATAAGTAGCAATTTTGAAACTGATTAACTACAAGCATCCTCTTCTATCCCACCTGCATTCCATGTATGTCAGTTTATTGCTCCTTTAACTATTTTCATGTTTGTCTCATGGTATACCTAGGACAATGCCTAGTCAATAAATGCCTAGGATAAGATATTCTTAGCTTCCTAGGTTTTACCCTTTGCTCAGGCTTTGAAAGCAAAGACTGCCATGGTATGTCCTGTCTATTGTTTAGGCTTTGGAACTCTAGATAAACTTTAAACAAATCCCATGAGCAGAAATATGATTAACATATTTCAATTTCATCATTCATATTTCATCTTCAACATAGTCTAATATTCTTGTATTCTTAAGATTTTATGTTGTAGTAAGAGAGACAATAGCAAGAAAAGTAAATTATGTACTATATTAAATAGTGTTAAAATGAAGGATAAAACTAATTTCTAAAAGGAGGAAGTTCTGGAGGGACTGAAGTTTTAGGCAGGTTATATCATCTAAATAAAAGAACATTAAGAAAGAAGTGAGGCAGGCTTGGTCTTGTATAGATCCAGACAATAACAGAATCAGTTGTAGGTTATAGCAACAGAGATTCCCTTTACTTAAGTGAAATGGAAAGTCAGGAGAGATTTAGTAGAATCATGAAATAGACTTGGTTTAACTCTATTGTTTTGACTTTGGGTTGAGACTAAAATAAGGTCAATAGCTTTTACTCTGGTTGGTAGAAGATGGCAATGAGGGTAATAAAAAGCCATAAATCCTGGAACTATTTTGGAAGTAGTATAGTAAAGATTTGCTGACTGATCAAGAAGTGTGAAAGAAGCAGCAGAGTCAGAAATGGCACTATTTATTTTTGTCTGAATGCATGGAAAGATAGATTTGCCATTATGCTCGGTGATGGATCCCATGCAAGAAATAGAAAATAAACAATCAGACAAGGGTCAGGAGCTCCATTCAATAGATGTTACTTACAATGTGACTATCAGAAATCAAAGTTTCTGTCATGTTAATAGTTACTGAATGTGAGTATAAAGATAGGAAAGCTAATATAGATGTTAAAAACGTAATAATATAGGTGATGCCCAAATTATGAAATTAGGTCTCACCCACCAAGCACTGTAGAATAGAGAATAGAATCAAAGAACGGCAATTGGAGACACTGGCCATGAAGGAATCGGATGGAAGAGAATAATTCAACAAAAACATTGAGGAGGTACAGAATGCAGAAGAAACATAACTCCCATATGTTGTGTTGTAAGCTAAAATGAGGCAGTTAATCTAAAGAGAAAGTATAGAGTAAGTATATGAGGTAAATATTACTGAATAGATAATCAATACAATAAATAAGATTTGAGTATTTTCTTTGGAAACACATGCTTTATTGTTAATTTTATTAAAAGCAGTTTTTGATGACATGGTGTAGGTACAAGTTGCAGAAATTTGATCAAAAATTAATATAAATATATGGGTTTGGGGGAGGAGTTAGAGTAATGGTATAGTGGGTAGAAATTTTGTTTTAAAAATGGTCTCCCTGGATTCTATCCTTGGGTTCTCATTTGGTCCCCAGAGCTCACCAGAATCAATATATGCATGTAAAGGAGAAAGCCTGGAACACTGCCAAGTATGGCCTAAAGACAGAAAGAAAATTTTATTTTTTAATGGAATGTTGCTTCAAAGAATAGGAGAGGTATGGAAAACTAATTGAAGATGAAGAAGACTAAGAGTAATAATAAAATAAATAGTATAAAAGGTTTTTATTTTTGAGAAAATAAAGCACACAAAAATAACTTATGTCATAGAAAACAGAAGTATAGTAGAGTGCTATAATTGAGTAAACAAAAAAAGATTATGCTCACTTTTACAAGTAAAGTATTCCTTTACTAGGAGCAAGGACATTAAGATAATATGTAGTCATTTTTTTAAGCAGGTGGGTAGAGATATCTGTCAGAGCTTATGAAAAATTTTTTCTGGTTGTTTTAAATTTTACAGTAGTTTATTTTCTCTAAAATAATTTTGGTGGGATAATAGTATCTTATAATATGGCCAAATGGTTTTAATTTCTCCTAATTTGAATAATTTTTGTTAAGTTGGTATGAAGTGGATTTTTAATACTTTCTAAGATAGTAAAGGCAACATTGGTAAAATTATCAGTTATTAATTCTTTTATGTATATTCTTCACGTTTCTTTCTGAAACATCTATGATGTTAAAGTTGTTTTTCTTAATGATGTTTCTCAAATAACTTATCTATTTCATGACTAACAGTAAAATGCTGAAAATGAATGGCCTGAAGAACAACCAGGACTCACAACTGCAAAATTGTGTCAGTTCTTTTGGCTTTGAGATTTTGTGGACCTGCGTGCCCATTGGGGATTTGAGATCATGAGTGTCCTGTAGCATCTATATGCCAAGGTTTGTTGGTATCTTATTATAGATATATGAACATTATAACTTGACATCTTACTGATCTGATATGTGACAAGGCATATTAGTCATGTGTACTCTGGGCACTGTATTTCAGATTACAGTAACTAACAATTTATATTATGAGGGCTGAGTGGTAGTTGGAGGCTTAATATAATCTGAATTTATATAAAGTCCCAAATCTTTTCTGAGTTACACAGGTATATGTGTGGATATAGGTAGTATTCCTTAATAGAATTAATAGGAAATTTGTGTCTTCATCATCATACTGTCCTCTTTATTTGAATTCATTACCTTTGTAAGATTTATACTGTTTTGGAATATAATATCTGCTTGCTAGCAGCTGTGAGGTGGGTATAGCTGCCTTCATCACCCAGCAAGTATCCTCAGTCATGAGCTTACTTTGCTATTTCAGGAATCCATGACATAGGATGGAACTTGATTTGGGAATTTGGTGCTCAACTAGTTACCAGCCACAACAGAAACAATGGCCTTCAATGACATTATTTTATAATGTAGTAGATGTGCAGACAGATCTATATTAAGATGTTTATGGAATGATATGATGATATATAATGTAAATGTTTATTGACAGATAATGGAATAAGGAATGTCTGATGAATATAATCAGCAGAATGCTACTCTGCCGTAAGAAATATAAAGTCATGCTTTTTATGTAACAAAGGGAATAGATTTATAGTAAGAAAATGAGATAATTACCAGATGATTTCCATTGTATATGGAGTTACCTTTGTGTTGCAATAAAAATATTAGGGGATACAAATAGGGGAAAGGAAAAGGGGAAGATTAAACTAGGAGGATGGAAGCCATTGTATAGCAACGTTATGCTCAATTTTCTTTTCTATTTATTTTCTGGGCTACACATTGCTATACTCAGGGATCACTCCTAGATGTTCTTGAGGAACCATACAGGGTGCCAGAGATGGAGTCCAGATTGGCTGCATGAAAGTGAGACAAGTGAATTACCTGTTGTACAATCTTTCTGGGTCCTGTTCATTCTTTTTAAGGAAATAGAAATATTTAAAAAAGCTTATGTAAGTATTGGAGAAGCTTCTTTTTATTTCTCATAACCTCAGAATTGGGACTTCAGGCTGATATATTGTGACTTGAATATTAAAGAGCTGAGCTGAATCCCTTCTGTCTTGCTTTCTTTCTAAGTATGTACAAGCTTGCATGATTTAGCATGAATGCTCTTAATTCAACCACCTGATGGATTTTGTACAATAAGTAAGAGTGTTGGGGAATTTTTAAAAGACATTTCTAGGAACCCATGCCATATTTATGTGTACACACAATTTGGATATATCTTGCTGAATGGACTACCAGAATGTATACTTTTATTTGATATCACCTTTTACCCAACTGAAACTTGGTATCCTGCTCCTGAGTGTTAAGGCGACAGACTTCAGGGAACAATTAGCTACTTAACAGCTGACTTTTGGTATTCGAACTTTGTAAGATTAAACAATATCTTCACATGTAATTTTAACACTTAGAGAAATAGTATATTTTCTCATTATTTTAACATTTTGAGAAGTGCTTAACTAAGATTGCAATTTCATGTCTATTCTTTATATTTTGTTTCTTTGGCAAACTAAAAATGTAGGTTTTATGTGCTCTGTAGCCTCATTACGCTATGTTTTCAGATTAGTACATAAATTGAAATTTTCCAAAATAATGGAGCTATTTCTAAGTCATTGTATTCTATTTTTGGAAACATTTGTTTGTATAATAGGGAAAAAAAATGTATTTTTAGAAGAATTCTGTTTTGTTCAATAGTCATGGATGACCAAGTCTGACTCTGTTTAGAAATTAGTTGGTAAGATTCTGTCTTTTGGGAGCTAGTAAGAGATGAAGGAGGCACCTGCATTCAAAGAAGGCCATGTGGTCATCTTAGATGCAGAGGGACATATATAGAGAAATGAAAGCTGAGTATAGCCAATTATTTTCTGCACCAATAGACATAGTCAAGTAAGCAAATATTTTAAGGAACTTATATAGTAAACCAAAAATTGTCCTTTTTTTTTTTTTTTCCACACTTAATGGTGCTAAGGAGTTACCTTTAAGGTTTGAATCTGGGTCCACTACATGCAATCAAATCCCTTACCTGCTATAGTATTGTTCTGTCCCCATGATTATCAAATAATTTAAAAGCATGACATTCTTTTATAAAGTAGACAAAGTTAATTTTTTCTTTCTTAGCCAGTTTTGTGCTTTAGAATCATGACCATCGTCGTTGTTATTACGTTCTTAATTATCCTTGATCTCACTTTCTCAGTTACCAGTGTATAAGTGCATTTTTTTTTGGAACGTCCCTCCCAGTTTCAGACATTATGGAGGTGGAAAGCTTGACTTCCACACCTGATACCTTTTCTGTGTTGAGTGAAAAGTGAATCTCCATTTCCTGACCTCTGAAAGACTGCTAGGAGAAGAGGTGGCCGGGGCCACACAAAGACATGGCTATTTTACTAAAGGACAAACATTGCAGAAGAGAAATATTTTGTGTAAACCATGAGACTGTACAGTAATTTTTAGTCTACTCAGTGGTCACTTTTGGAAAAATTTCTCCCCAAGAAAGAAAGGAACCAGAAAGCTGGGAAGCAACACAATGCCTGGAGGCTTGATTGAATCCTTAGATTGAGCCTCACCCAAACCTGGTTCAGCTAGTTCTTTTCTTTTTCCTCCAAGACAAACTATTTTAAGAGACTTATGCCAGTGTTAATTGGGATTTTACATTTGCATACAAAGCAGTTCTGACAAATAGTAGATGCTAAGAATATAGTGAGGAAGCTGACACCTGAACTAGTTAGTGTTTCGAAATCTATAACTGGCACTACTTAGAACCTTTACACAGGTTTTCGTAAGGAACATTCTATGTGAATATATTTTTCAACAAAACTAATGATTCTGTGGGAAAGTTTGTTGAAAAGCACTCTAATTATCCCAATCTCTTGCACCCTCCATGTTGTTAAAAAAAAAATCTTAAAAAAATCTTACATTTGGGAACCTGCTAATCATGTTTAAAGTCAGCAAATTTTCCACCCACCTTTTGTTTGTTCTTGGAAACCAAGAATAAAAACCAAGTATAAAAACTATACTGAGAAAAAAGTTTTAAAAATTTTAAACTTTACCTGGAGGAAGAATCTAGGTCTGAGGTCAGGGATAAGATACAGATAATAGCTGCATTTTCTAGTCTTTGTGTTTTTGAGTTCAATCTCTAGATTTTAGAAGAGTGAAAAAGAAATTCTTCCTCATTTCCTGGGTGACCTCTTTCTTCATAAAGTCTAAACCTTGTTAATATATTTTGCTGAACTTTGGAAATGAATTTCATAGCCATTCAGATTGGTGACATATTAAACATGACTATTATTTTGGATAATGAATAGGAAGCTACATAAAGTCAGCTGGAAAGGTGAAGTACAATATAGAATTGCCTGAAAGCATCCAGTCAGATGAGGATTTAACTCAAATCAGACTGCCAAACTGGACTTTAAAAAAAGACACAGTTAATATCATTATTGGAACAATTCCTGTCTTTTAAAACAGTTTTATTATATTACCAATTTATTTTACAATGAACAGGCAGAAAATTAGTTTGGTAAAATGCAAAAGGATTTATATTTTCTGAAGAGAAACCAGACTAGGGAAAATCACTTTTGGAATTAGAACACTTATTCTCACTTATATTCTTTTTTCAGTTATTTTCTAAATATATATAATGCTGATAATAAAACAGAATAACTTTATCCAACTACATTAGAATCTATATTTGATAGAAAATTATATATATAATCTCAAATATGGTACAAATATGATACTTGTAAAATTATGACAAAAAGCCATGACTAATATAGATCTAGTTCAGTCATTAGAAAATATCTCGGTCAAAATTCTATTGAGTCAGTTGTGTACTGAATGTTCTATTATCAGATTCTGTAGGAGGTAGATTTCTCTTACCAGATTTCACAATATGATGGTGTTCACCTCATTAAAGAGGTTTAATCTGACATTTGAAATTAAATGAAATTTTCTTTGTGTCTATAATTCCTTGTTCCTTTCAAAAGACCCATAACTTTTCTGACTGTATTTATTATTATTTGACATGCTAAATAGCTTTCTTGTAATGAGTTTTGCCTAAATTTTTCTGTAGACCATAAAAAGGCATGGATGTTTGTTTTTCTTTTTGTTGTACCTTAACACTTCAGAATAGTGCCAGACTCACAATATTAAAAGTATGTTGTGTGTGAATGAATGAATGAACAGAAGGAATCAGATAAGTCTCTGTTCAGTATCTATTGATATTAAAATTAGACTAGATGATTCTAACACATTTTCTTTCACATAAATGAACCTAGCTCAGATTATAATTCGAGACCTATGTACTACTACCCTTGATATTAATTTAAAAAGGCTAAGAAGAATTTGCAAGACCTATGTAAAGTTCCACCTAGAAGATCTTTTTCAATCATATAAAAATTAAATCATCAGTGATCTTTTCTTCCTCCATGTTGTTAGCTTAGTTTTTAAATAAAGTCTTATTATTTTTTTAGGAATAAAGTAGTACGATGTAGAAGAAAGTAGTTGTTATAAACACTTGAGAAGGGTAACATACCCAGATTCTAAAAAAATGTCTACCTCTCATGTCATCTGCTACCACCATCATCTAGTCTGGGACAGCTACACCCTAAGCTGTTAGAATAGTACTTTGAATATATGCTCAGTCTACTGGGTTACTCCTAGAAAAAAGTAACTTAGCACTCATTATGTTATCCAGAATTATAATTTTATTTTATGTTTTAAAACTTTTATGCATTTTATTTCATGTATGTATGTATGTATGTATGTATGTATGTATGTATGTATGTACGTATGTATGTATTTGGACCTCACCCAGCAGCACTCAGGGGTTCCTTCTGGCTCTGTGCTCAGAAATTACTCCCAGCAGATTCAGGAACTTTATGGGGATGGAACTCGGTCTGTCCTGGGTTGGCTATGTGCAATGCAAACATCCCACCCTCTGTGCTATCTATCTGTCCCCCCAAATTATAATTTTAAATTAAACAAATTATGGGCCTCCTTATGATAGCTTATTTTTCTTATTTTAAAATCATTATGCTCTGTATATAACCTGTGATTTCACATCCACTATTTTCTACTTTCTGCTGTCGACATTTTGACCTTTATTCCCCTATTTGGCCTCTAACTTCATCTATACACTTCTTTTGACTTCATCCTAATCTACCTTTTGCTTACTATGAAATTCTTATTGTTCTTCCTGGTATGTATGTTGCAATAATCTGCTCTCTTTGCTATTTATTTGAATTTTCTCATGGTTAATTCATGCTTCAAGTTTTTGTAAGTTGGAGTACAGATGGATTCAAGTATACAGAACATCACTTTCACAAAATATATGCTCATATTTACATGCGTGCAGATGAATGACCCTGTGCATGCATAAATGTGTACAGTAGCAATGATAAAACCCAGAGGCTCATTCATGCAAAGACACATCAAATTATACCTCAAATATTTGTGATTACATCTGAAATATTTGAGATTACACCTCAAATATTTTTTAAATGAATGAGGAAAACAAAAGATTGACTTTGTAAAGAACATGAAAAGCATGAACAATGTCTAGGAGCCTTGCAGGCCTTTTTGTAGAGACAGTGGTAGTTTTGGGGGTGAAAACACTTGGCCAGTAGCAGGCTCTGGTCTACCCTGACTGAAAAGTGAGATCTTCAGTTCCAGAAAAGCCCCTCTAATCAAAGTTCATTTCTCCAACTCCTCATTGACTACCAGGGAAATAGACAAAATACATTCAATTTCATCTTACCTAAGTTTAGCACAAAGGCACAGTTCAGATGCTGTCAGTATTAACTATACTCAATACCTGATGGGGACTTAATTCTCCGACCTGAGAAACACTCCTTCAGTTACTTCAGTCCTTCAGTTACTGCTGTTTTTAGATGACCCTTTTTCTCAAAGTGTAGCTGGAAGAGATGGTTGAGATCTTATCAGAAATTTTGTTGTATCAACACTCTACTATTGACTGCTGATAAGCTTGATAATAATTTGGTTCATGCAGTCCTGTACTACAAACATGAAGAGAAATTCCAAAAACCTTAATTGACTTAGTCAAGATCCATATATTTTATTTTGTAGGAACTTGTATGGTAGGCAGTATTTTGCTCAAAGATATGCTGAGTAAGAGATAAAAAGAAAAGAAGACCGGAGAGCTTATAATTTCTAGGGATACTTTTGAGAGCTACTAGTGACGATGATGTTTGAATTTCAGCAAAAACACTGCTAAAACTTTTAGTGGTATTTGTCCCCAAATCATGGAAGAACCACATTGGGAAAAAAAAAAAAAAAAAAAAAAGAAACTGATGGCAGTGGAAACAGAAAATTTGGGAAAGAACACCCATTTATATGTATTGGGGCCATAATTTGATTGTTTTTTCAAAAGTTGATAACCTATTTTGTGGTGAATTATAAAGCTATTTTGTGTATCTTGAATATCATGTCCCCCCCAAATCCTCCTAAAATTTTAAAAGCAAAACAGTGTAAAATTAAAATCCTATTTTGAGTTTATATCAGTGACCTCAAGGAACAATGGAAACAGTTTATAGTACAAACATTTAAGTTATTTAGAACATAGAAAGCCCTTTCTTTTTCTCTAGAATTAGTTTTTCACAGTAGGTCTAATTCTATTACAGTTGTCTTTGTAACCCTAGAACAAACCTATTCACACTGCTATGAAGGTAGTTGGAGGTAAATCTTAAGCACAGAATAGCTATGTTTCTAGGCAAGGAGAGCATTTCAGATGCTGGATTGGAATTCTGGATGTGGATGCCTCTTCTCTTCCCAGAATTTAGGACAGGTTTCCTCTGCAAAGAGATAGGCTGCAAAGAATATTAGACTTAATCTTGGAACTTCAAGAGGGAGAATTGAGAATTGAGTCAGAATAACTAAGAGTAGTAGCAGAATAGGTGTCACCATTCTTAACCCTTCAAAGTTCCTATATTTAATACTAGCCACTGAATCTGCTGTTTGACTAGGAGCAGTTCCGTGTGTGGATAGGGAAGGAAGGCAAAAGTCCTCACATCCCACTGAGGGAACAGAGAAAGTTTTTATCTTTTCACGCTTTCCCCTATTATTTGATGGAACTCAATAACAGGATGTTTGTGATAATGTCAGGGAGAATAGGGATCATTGTGGAAACCACTAAACACATTTTTACTTTTTTTTATTCATTGATTTCTAGACTTGTAGCTGCCTCAGCTTGGATTCTATAAAGTGCTTATTCCAAGAGGAAGAAGTGAGAGGAGGGAAGAGAAAGAATCAGTGACTAGAAGAGAGCTGAGAAGACTAAAACCCTCTGCCAAAGTGCTATAGGAAGGTGAGCTTCTCTTTTTATCCATTAGCCTGTTCTTAAGGCCCCAATTCTAGCATTCTGGCTATGAGAAAGAAAATAGCAATGAAAGATTCAAGAGAATTTAAAAATGACCTTTCTGAATATTTTAGCTGTTATTTGCTGAACATGAACTATTTGTCAGACATTTTCTTTTTTTTTTTTTTATTATTCAATTTTTTTTAATGCATAATTTTTTTTTATTTAAACACCTTGATTACATACATGATTGTGTTTGGGTTTCAGTCATAAAAGGAACACCACCCATCACCAGTGCAACATTCCCATCACCCAAGTCCCAAATCTCCCTCCTCCCCACCCAACCCCCGCCTGTACCCTAAACAGGCTCTACATTTCCCTCATACATTCTCAATATTAGGACAGTTCAAAATGTAGTTATTTCTCTAACTAAACTCATCACTCTTTGTGGTGAGCTTCCTGAGGTGAGCTGGAACTTCCAGCTCTTTTATCTTTTGTGTCTGAAAATTATTATTACAAGGGTGTCTTTCATTTTTCTTAAAACCCATAGATGAGTGAGACCATTCTGCGTTTTTCTCTCTCTCTCTGACTTATTTCACTCAGCATAATAGATTCCATGTACATCCATGTATAGGAAAATTTCATGACTTCATCTCTCCTGACAGCTGCATAATATTCCATTGTGTATATGTACCACAGTTTCTTTAGCCATTCGTCTGTTGAAGGGCATCTTGGTTGTTTCCAGAGTCTTGCTATGGTAAATAGAGCTGCAATGAATATAGGTGTAAGGAAGGGGTTTTTGTATTGTATTTTTGTGTTCCTAGGGTATATTCCTAGGAGTGGTATAGCTGGATCATATGGGAGCTCGATTTCCAGTTTTTGGAGGAATCTCCATATCGCTTTCCATAAAGGTTGAACTAGACAGCATTCCCACCAGCAGTGGATAAGAGTTCCTTTCTCTCCACATCCCCGCCAACACTGTTTATTCTCATTCTTTGTGATGTGTGCCATTCTCTGGGGTGTGAGGTGGTATCTCATCGTTGTTTTGATTTGCATCTCCCTGATGATTAGTGATGTGGAACATTTTTTCATGTGTCTTTTGGCCATGCGTATTTCTTCTTTGTCAAAGTGTCTGTTCATTTCTTCTCCCCATTTTTTGATGGGGTTAGATGTTTTTTTCTTGTAAAGTTCTGTCAGTGCCTTGTATATTTTGGAGATTAGCCCCTTATCTGATGGGTATTGGGTGAATAGTTTCTCCCACTCAGTGGGTGGCTCTTGTATCCTGGGCACTATTTCCTTTGAGGTGCAGAAGCTTCTCAGCTTAATATATTCCCATCTGTTAATCTCTGCTTTCACTTGCTTGGAGAGTGCAGTTTCCTCCTTGAAGATGCCTGTAATGTCCTGTAGTGTTTTGCCTATGTGCTGTTCTATATATCTTATGGTTTTGGGGCTGATATCGAGGTCTTTAATCCATTTGGATTTTACCTTTGTACATGATGTTAGCTGGGGGTCTAAGTTTAATTTTTTGCAAGTGGCTATCCAATTGTGCCAACACCACTTGTTGAAGAGGCTTTCCCTGCTCCATTTAGGATTTCCTGCTCCTTTATCAAAAATTAGATGGTTGTATCTCTGGGGAACATTTTCTGAGTATTCAAGCCTATTCCACTTATGTATGTATGAATAGGTTTAATGGTCATAATTAAAACTTAGCATTAGTATTTATTAGATCTTAGAGCTAATGGTTGAGGAAACTGAGACACCGAGAATTTAAATAACTCTCCCTGGTTGTATCATCAACATAGCATATGTAGCTGCTCATTTGTATTCTTGATACTTGGGAGGGTCAAAGGAAAATCAAGGGCTGCTTGTATTACATGATTGCAGGTCTAAGTTGCTTTGTCAGAAACTAAGACAGGAGTCAAACAGTTCTATTGCTAAAATGTTACTTTACATGCAAATGGTATCATATCAGAAGGAAATACACATGTGACACATTGAAAAGATAGCTTATTTCTCTTAGTTTTTAAAGCATATATCATGATTTAAAACATGGTTCAAGAAATTGAATAAATATGTCTGGACAAAAAGACACTTGCATATATTCCAGCAGGTCCTATTATTAGAACAGGGTAATCATTTTGAGAAGTAGATGAAAGCATATTACATAAAATATTAAATATTACTTAAAAATAAAAGAAAATCTTGGTACAAATCATGATAAAATGGATTATTTCTACCATATACTTTGAGCACATTTTTTAAAGGTTTGAGTTGTATTGATTCATATTATACTTTTTATTTTGGATATTAATGCTCTTAAATTATTGAAAGACTGCCAAATTTTATTTTAATACATTTCATTATTAATAATGTTTAAAAGCTAATGTACTTTAAATTTATAACATTAAAATGTTAATGAATAGGGCTTAGAAGATAGTTCAAGTACATGTTTCTATAAACTCTTGGCTTCCCATATTCTGCTGGGAATTGACATGTTGGCCCTTGAACATCACTGGGCAAGACCCTGGTGACGTGAAAGCACTTCAAATTTGAGCAGCACAGAGTCACTGGGCCTAAGCACCATTCATGTCTACACTAGGGCAAAATCATTGGAAGTCGACCCTGAACCTCTAGGCACTGCTGTAGAGCCCTCATCCCTAAACTTGAAGAGTAATTTTAGATTATCCTCATGAACCTTGATTATATATGAGGAATGAAATACACTAGGTTGATAGAAAATAGATAAGGATTTTAATAGGTTTTGTAAAATAAATGGGGTAAAATACTTTCTTGCCTAATGGACCAAATTAAAACTTAAGCAAGCCACTAAACTAGGAATTGGGCAATTGGTCCAATATAATGAATCTTTCCTATTATTAAAGAATCTCAATTTTCTTTAAGAAAATATAACAATGATGTTTCTAATGTTGCTATTTATTATGGTCATGTTTCCTTCAGAAAAACAAAACTACTGTTAGTTGATGCATCCATACTTTTTTGCTTAACCTACAAGCTGAGAGCTCTGGAGAAAAGCATTCAGTAGTAACTTACATATTAGGCACTTAAGTATTTATTACTTGACATAGAAAATTATTTGTTGATGTTAGAGAAACAATAAATACAATTTTATTGAAGCAGGAAATCTGGAAAGCCATGCCTAAATTGCCATGTACTTTTGAAAGTTTATCCATGGACTCAATTTTATTTTAAAATAGAAACAAGTAATGTTGTATAGTTATTTGTTTATTTGGACAGCAGAGAGCAAATTGACTGTCAGTAGAGGGAGAGAAGCCTAACTGATCCGTGAATGTATCAGAAATATAGAAAAGAAGGAAGATGGAAGAAAAGAGGAGAATAATTTTAAGGCAATTGCTTTGTTATAGGGCATGAAAATTTATTGTCTATGCTATTTGCCCACTTTTTATCCTGGCCTTAGTAAATTCTGAATCTATAAAATGTGAACTAAAAATGAGAATAAGTAATCATGATAATTACATATTTCTTTATATTAGATTATAGCAATGAGAAAACCAAACAGAGGATATCATTTAGCCACTTTTACTTTCTCTTTAAAAATGACAGTATTCCCTTCTGGAAGATACAGGCTTCTCTCATCCAACAGTTGAGCACCCCCAGATTGGGATCCCTATGAACAAGTGGATTTTTGCATCTAAGGGGTAAAAGATTTTTAAGCAAGCGTTTCACTTGAGAACTTTTCAAATGAGAGGGATTTTTTAATTATAGTTTGAAGTGAGAACTATATAACCAAAGATAAATATGAAGTTATCACACTTCTACATAGTTGTGATTGGCAAAACCTTCTGGAGAAAGCAGTATTTGACAACTCTATTTTTATTAATTCTTACGGTTCCAGACAAGTCTTCTTTCAAATTCGCAAAATGATATTAAAAATGCATGATGATTGCATATTTAGATATTATAGAAATTGGGATTCTTTATATCTGAAACATCAAGAAAGTTTTATTTAATATATATTTCAGGAAGAACTACTTAAATGTATAATTTTATGACACTGATTCCTTTAGTTAACTAAACAACACATTCACACTACCATTTACAGGCTGATGAGAGAGTCACAAATTTGTAGAGCCAATGTTCTTGCCTATAGATATAAAACCTCTAAATAATATGGTGATAATTTTCTCAGTGTTTGATAAATTCAGTCAGTGTCAGAAACAGAATGTTTATACCTTAAGAATTTACCAAGAAGCTGTTAAGTGCAAACTCATGTTCGCATGACTTGACTCCACTCAACAAATTCTTGTGATAAAACTGTGAGGGGGAAGAAAAGAAAAAAATATGTGGAAAGAACAAAATGTGCCTTTATTTTAAATTTAGAAAATGAAACTGGTTTCTCCAGATGAAAGAAATTCCTATATTTTTCTCTTAAATACTAAAGGGAAGCATTCTGAACTATATTTATATACATCCAGTGGAGAAAAAAAATATTTTTGATATGTATCTTTATTTGGAAGAGAAAAAGTAATTAAAAATTTCTCTAATTCTATGTTAATTTTTCTTACTGAGGACACAATAATGGGCATATTTCAAATTGTGGTATCAGATCTACATGATACTGAACAGTTTAAAATAGAAGTCCTTCAGATGGATATTTGATTGAAAAAAATATTAAACCACTCAATAGAAAGTTAACTCTTTAACAGTTTTAAGAATTTTCTGATTTGTACACAAATGTCACTTTAACCTATCATGAATTTTTCTCTTATGTACAATTCTTAATACTGTAACTTCCTCGCAAATCTTTCTAGTAAAGTCTAGGCAGTGACTACTGCAGCTTCATCTTTTCTTTCAAGAGATGGCAGACTGGAGGTAGATGGGGGTAATTGGTAGTAGGAAGGTTGCACTAGTAAAGAGGGGTATTCTTTTCTATAACTTAACATGTTTGCAATCATGGTGCTTAAATAAAGATGTTACTATGAAAAAAAAAGAGATGGTACACTGGACACATACTCAGGAAGTTACATTTTTCAACTAGGTATATAATCAAAGCAAATGATGACTGATTCCTTTCAGGGCGTTTTCTCAGCCTTCCACTCTCAGTCTCATTCTGTCAGGACAGAAGATGATATTATTTAGTGTTAATAAAGAACATTATTTGCTCATCTAGGCTAAGATTTACACTGTCAAAGGTACCATACTTCTTTGGTTCTGAAAGACCATCCTCTGTCTTCCAGGGAACAACTATATTGGAAGAACATAGGTGTGGTTTCCATCTTTAATGTCTTGATCTTTGGCAAGTTACAATCTTTAGTTCTTGGCATCACTTTTAGAATCCATCTTGGCATCAAAACCTGTCTTCTAAAATCATTGTTGAACTTTTGAGTATGCTCTTCTTTGTGCATATTTTAAGACTAATTCCACAATAGAACATGTAACATATGCTTTCTCTTTTTCCTTATCTATATATCTATCTGCATTTAAAAAACAAAATTATTTTACTTAAAAATAAAAATTGCATGTGGTATTGATATCCATAAAATTATCTACTAAAAACCAGGATTCTCTAGAGTATATGGCTCAGAAACCCATTCATTAGTATCTACCCCAAGATTATAAAACATTCATTTGCAAAAAAATCTACATATATATATGTTTATGTTAATTGGAGCACCTAGTACAATAACCAGAATAAGAAACAACCCAGGAGTTCAAAAGCAGGATAATGAGTGATGAATTTATCATATATATAAAATATATATGTGCATATATATATACACACACACACACATATATATATATATATACACATCTCATGTAAATCTTTCCCTTTGTTCTGTATTTAATTTACAAAATGTCATTGAATCACCATGAGATACACAGTTACAAAGCTGTTCATGATTGAGTTTTGGTCATACAATATTCCAACATCCATCCCTTCACTGGTACACATTTCCTATCACCAGTGTCCTCAGTTTCCCTTCTGCCTATGCCCACATCTGCTTCTATAGCAGAAATTTTCTTCTTTCTCTCTTTTTTAGCCACTGTGGTTTGCAATATTACTACGTTTATTTTGTTGCTGTTTTTGGGTCACACTCAAAAATGCCCTGCCACGCTCAGGGGTTACTTTTTGCTCTGAGCTCAAAAATCACTCCTGGCAGGTACTGGGGACTATATGAGATGCCGGAATTCGTCTGTACTGGAACAGCTGCGTGCAAGGCAAACACCCTACCACTATGCTATCTCTCCGGCCTCTGCAATATTGTTACTGAAAGGGTATCATGCATTTACTTTACTTGCTAAATGGAAGTAAAGTAAATGCATGATACCCTTTCAGTAACATTTAGCACTCAGTTCTTGTCTAGAGCTAACCTTTTGAGCAATCATTGTCATAGTGGTCCCTTTTCTGCAATAACTGCACTCTCCACATCTTTATGTCAAGTTTTCTACCATGGTCCAGTTCTCCTGACTCTTACCTCTATTATCGTTGAGTAGTATTGTAGAACCCTGAGGTTTCCACTTCCCCTCTGAAAGTTTCTGTTTTTGCCAAAACTACTTCTGTATATTACATTTGTTAGCTTGTTAGCTTGTGGGAATGTGGCTTTTAGAGAAGAGTTGGAGACAAAGACCTGGAACACGTACCCAGGTCGATGCACTCAGGATAAGCCTTAACAGATCAGCCTTGTAACATCTGACTTATTTATCTTGTGGCATTTGAATTGTGTATCCCTTTTATCTGCTTCTTGGAGCTGTACATTTAGCTCTGACGTATGAACTTGCTTGGTGATGACTATATATATCCTCACTCCCCTAGACTCGGGGTCCTTAACTGGAAGCCTGTTCCCAGGTTGAAGTCTTGGACCCTTAGCAAGCTAAGCAAATAAAATTCTGCTTTGTGACTTGCATTGCTTAGTGATCTCTTTGTCTTATCTCTAGGCTGGTAGCTCTGACTCAACAGTATAACCAGGCTATCATCTTTTTATATCCTACAGATGAGTGTTATCATTGTATGTCACTGACTCATTTTACTCTGCATTTAATCTTCATATCCAGCTACTCACAGGCAAATTTCATGGTTTCATTTTCTATGATAGCTACATAGCAATCTATTATGTAGGCTAGAATTTCTTTATGTGCTCATCTTTATTTATTTATTTATTTATTTTGGGCCACACCCACTGATGTTCAGGGGCTACTCATGGCAATGCACTCAGAAATCGCTCCTGGCTTGGGGGGCCACTGGGTACGCCAGGGGATCTAACCGTGGTTTATCTTAGGTCAGTCGCATGCAAGGCAAATGCCCTACCTCTGTGCCACCTCTACAGCCCAATGTGCTCATCTATTTTTGTATACTTGGATTGTTTTCAGGTTCTGGCTATTGGGAATAGTACTGCAATGAACATAGGAGTGCAAAAGTCTCTTCTTCATTGTGATCTTGGTGATATAGTATGTCCCAGGAGTGATATTACTGGGTCATATGGAAGATAATTTTCTAGTTTTTGGATGATGGTCTATTTTGCCAAAGCACCACTGGACCAGTTTACATATCTGCAAAAAAGTGAATGAGAGTCCTTTTCTTCCCACATCTGTGCCAGCACTGTTTGACTATTTGTTCTAGTTCTTTTTTTTTTGGTTTTTGGGTCACACTCGGCGGTGCTCAGGGGTGTCTGCTCAGAAATAGCTCCTGGCAGGCACGAGGGATCATATAGAACACCAAGATTAGAACCAACTACCTTTGGTCCTGGATCGGCTGCTTGCAAGGCGAACACCGCTGTGCTATCTCTCTGGGCCCTGTTCTAGTTCTTTTTGATGTGTGCCAGTCTCTGTGGTGTGAGATGGTATTTGATTATTGCTTTGATTTGCATTTACTTGATGATTAATATGTGAAACATTATTTTATGTGCCTTTTGCTCTTCTATGTTTATTTTAAGAAAGTTTACACTAATCTCTTCTCAATTTTTATGGAATTAGATGTTTTCTCTTCTCAATTTTTATAAAATTAGATATTTTTTCTTGTTAAGCTCTACCATATATATATGGTTTAATATATATTATATATAAAATATATATTAAACCATTATTAGATGGGCATTGGGTGAATAATTTCTGCCAATAAGAGGGTGCTTGTGGAGCATATATATCACAGGGTTTTAAGGGTTTTTGTGTCAGGTTTTGGTATTTGGAGCTGGGACTTCTGGGCAAGAAATAACATTGTGAAGGTAGAGATTGGATTACATCTTGTATGAAGAGTGGGGGATCAAGAACATCCTATTCATCACCATGTGATGACCATCTGCAAATCAGTAAGGGAACTTACACTAAACATTAGATCACATTAGAACCTTGTTGGACTCTAGAACTGACACAAAATAACCTATTCATGGAATGCTTTCTTGTGATCAGAGTCTAACCTAAGATGGCTACAGAAGCTAGGAAAGGTAAGTAGTATTTAGAACGTGGTATATTTCTTAGTTGCTCTTTTGCCTGAGGATTTAAATGACTAAACAGTTGTTCAGTGATAAAGAACAAGTCTTGATAGTTAATATGAATGCTCACTATAACAATTGTAAAGTGATTACAATAACATTAGTCTCCCCAAAGAGATGATTACCTAATGCTCAGATGTAGACAGACTTGAACACTATTTATAACAGAAGCATCTGGCATTATCCAGATGTTACACAACTTCCCTCCAGAAGGAAAAGCCAGCTATAATTCAATAGACTTTTATTAGAAAACATGATGTGTGTGTTCATTCCTTTGAGATGAATATTAATTAGAATAATGCAGAACTATATTCTATATAAGGTAATCAATTGAAATATTATGTACAAAATATGTGAAGAATTTTGTTAAATATTTTGGAAAGTAGAAATGATTAAGACTATCTTAAAACTAATGTGTTTTTTGTTATTGACTTTGTGAAGTATGTAAGCTAGCTAAGTACAAGTGTTAGGAAGGGCAACAAATATTTCTTTTAGAAAATTTTGAAAAAAACTGTATGTTCTTAATTTATTTATTTTATCTTAAGCATGTAATGATTTTATTCTGAGAGGGTATGAATAAATTGGATATCAAACACTCCAGCAAAGGTTTATATTATATTTATTACTAAAGTTTCAACTTTTTTGTTTTGGTTTTCCGGGCCACCCCCGTTTGATGCTCAGGGGTTACTCCTGGCTAAGCGCTCAGAAATTGCTCCTAGCTTACGGGGACCATATGGGACACGGGGGGATTGAACTACAGTCCTTCCTTGGCTAGTGCTTGCAAGGCAGACACCTTATCTCTAGCGCCACCTCACCAGCCCCTAAAGTTTGAACTTTTAAATAATCTATCTCCATATAATATCACTCAATACCTTGTTATTGTCATGACAAATTTTAAATAGAATAGTCTTAAAAAATATTGATTTGGGGCCAAAGTGATAGCACAGCTGTAGGGCTTTAGCCTTGCACACAGCCAATCCAGGATGAACCTTGGTTTGATCTCCAGTGTCCCATATGGTCCCCCAAGCCAGAAGCGATTTCTGAGAGCATAGCCAGGAGTGTCACAAGGTATGGCCCAAAACAAAACAAAACAAAACAAAACAAAACAAAAGTATTGATTCATTTCACTGATTTTTAATGGATTCAAAGAAAAGGGTTTTTCTGTGCGTTCAAGTGAGTTTAAAATTAGTCACTATTATAATCTATAATTCCAGATAATTTCAGGTTTATTTTATAATCATATTTTGTACCAGTAATATTTTCATATTAGCATCATGCATAATCAAGCTTAAAAAGTAAAATAAATTCTCAATATGTCTATAGTAATTTCCAGTAAATATTTCTTAACACAATAGGTAGGTTATGGCACCAACCAAAGATATATTTGATATTATTTCTGTGATAATACTTGTTAAGTCCTCCTCCTCATCCTTTTTCTAAAAATAATTCTGCAGATACTCACATTGAATATGAGTTGTATTATGTTATGTCAATTCATAATGTTACCTTTTTTATTCACTATACTCATGAGTATATATCTGTTTCTCTCTATTTGCTGTACTTGGGTATAAGTCTGCAATCATATTTCTACCTTCCTAAAATAATGTTAAGAGATGGGTAACACAAATGTCTTTTTAATTGTTGAGGTGGAGCATGTTCAAAGGTAAACTACCTATAATATTGTGCCAATTAATTTTTAAGGCATGCAACCTAGAATTATTTAAAGTTGGAAGTCATTATCAATTTTCAAATGCGCATTTTAAAAGTTGCCTGAGGAGGGATTATTTGATTACTTTTTTAAAGAGCTTTGGATTAAATTTTAACCAAGCCACTCCAAGATTAAGCTACTCAAAGAAGCAGGGATTATATATAAGAAATATATTATAGATAAGAAATGTATGTTATATATAAGAATATATAACAAAGATAATATTATATATAAATATAAATTATATAAGAAACTGAAACTGGGATACATATATCAGTGACCTTTTTATCTAGTTATCTTCCCAGGAGTCAAATGTTCAAATAATCTCAATCTATAGAAATCTCTTGTAGTTACATTAAGCAAGTCAAGGGTGAAAGTAACCCAGATTTCTTGTTTAACAAAATAGTAATAAATGGTCCTGACTACTAGGGGCTTGCTCTTTGTTCTCTTAAATTCTGCAGGAGTTTAGAAAGTTGGAAAACCAAAGTCCCAAAATTGGATTTGAGTTTGAATTAATTGTCACTTCTGCTTTGGTCCTGTGTTTTGAATGTCTTTCTGCTTTCACTCTTCCTTTTTGAAAACTCATAGAACATGACTTGGCTGTAAGCTTCAGAATTTCTCATTTGGTTTGTGATTTAATTCTAGAGAGAATTAAATTCTAGAGAGAATTCAAGCTTCAAGAAAGAATTCACAGCCCTACTTTATATTTCCAGAATGGCAATAAAAAACATATATGAAAACACATCTCTCTTCACATATATTATCAAATATCTTTTTATACATGGATCTTAGACACAATCATATTTTCCCTAAGCACTAATTAAATAAACATATTTATATTTAATTTTTAATTTGATTTCTGATTAATAGTATTATTACATAGAAAAGTTATAAACTTTTATTCTGATAAGTTTACTTTCTTGCTTCCAGAAACTTCAACCCACTAGTATTTCTAGAAGTATATTGATATAGATTCATATGAAGATATAGAGACATATTTTTATTTCTAAAATATAAAATTGTCTAGCATAATTACAAACAAGTAGAGAAGAACATTTTATAAGGTTTATCACCTTTTCTATTTATTTTGTTTTAAGTTTACTTGATTAATCAAGCCTGTTACTTCAAAAACTCACAATAATATAGCAAACTTTTCCTTAGTCAATTGTTAACCTGCTTAGCTTCTTATAAATTTAATGGTAAACTATTTATTGCTTGAGATGTGACAAATATGGCTCATGAACTTATAGGTTACCACACATACAAACAAAATATTTCAAAAAAATCTCTGACTAGACCTCATACTCGCTAGTGTTCTGCTACCACTCTTTACTTTTAAAACCTTAAATGATTAACATTTACTTGTAGACTCATATTGTGAATTCCAAAATGGCGACCTTAAGAAGCGTTCATAAAAAGCTATGCTATTTAGGAAAGAAAGGTATATATTATTGATTAAATTATGATTTCTGCCCTGCCTTTGGGTAGTGAGATTTCTCCATAGTACGGTGGCAGGCAGCTTTCATTGTGGGTCTTTGTCCTGATGTAGGTCTTCCTTTGTCCTGCCAGGCTGGAGTGAAGCAGTGGATTTTGGGTGAGAAGCTGGGGGGTATCTGAGAAGTGACAGATGTCTGGCGCCAAGACAACTCTGGGTAGGCTCATGTTTTGTTTATGAAGCAGCCATTCCGGGGGAAAAAAAAAATCTTTTTGTAATTTGAGCAGAGCCTAAAAATCACACTTCTCCCTAAGCATGACATGATTTATATATTAACCTCAGCAATTTTTCTCTCTCCTCTCTGTTGCCAATGGAGATCCAGCAGAGACGCTCCATGAGCTCCCTCCCTGTTCTGAGGCTTTGTTTACTTATTTCAAATAAAGTGTGTAGTGATGTAGATTTTGTTAAGGTCAGTTCTCAGGAAGATGAGGAGAATTTAGGTTCTGAACACATTTTTTTCAGTACCTGCAACATCTGTTCTTGCCTTTTATTCCCGAAAGGGAGACTAGACTTGAGGCCCTGTTTCTATGGTACAGACCAT
Organism: Suncus etruscus; assembly: GCF_024139225.1. Lineage (NCBI taxonomy): Eukaryota > Metazoa > Chordata > Mammalia > Eulipotyphla > Soricidae > Suncus > Suncus etruscus. Next base: position 22,656,193 of record NC_064860.1, on the reverse strand, counting down.
GTTGTCAAGTTATTTTGACTACAAACAGACTTTTCAATTCTCAAGCTTTTGTGCCAGCTTCATAGTTTTAAGTCTTATCTCAGGCTTTTCTTCTTCCCTTTGATCCCGTGCCAGAAAAATCTTAAAAGGCAAAGTGAATTTGTGGTGTTTGCTCATTTTTAACTTTGCATTTTTAAGACAGAAGTATAAAAAGCACGAGAAACCTTCACCCTGGCCCCTGCAATGGTCAGTGATCATGTGACACTCACAGTCAGGACATGCTTCCAAGGGTTACAGACATCTGTTTTCCTCAAGAGCAGTGGGACTGACTGCTCCTGTTCCTGTTACAGATGTCACTTCTTCATTCTTTCCCAGAAAGTTGGAAGTTAACAAGGAGCGAATAAGGAGATCGTGCAGAGGATTATATTTAGTACAAAATATTTTAAGAAGGAACCTAGGAGTTTTAGCTATGCCATTTTAAATATATTTTTATATGCTTATACATTTTTGAGACAGATATTTTGTAATGACTTAATAGGAACTGTAAATTAATCCTCTGCTCTAGATCTCATATTTTGCACAATAACAGATTCTTTCCTGCAATATTTATTTATTAAAAATACGGGCCCGGAGAGATAGCACAGCGGTGTTTGCTTTGCAAGCAGCCGATCCAGGACCCAAGGTGGTTGGTTCGAATCCTGGTGTCCCATATGGTCCGCCGTGCCTCCCAGGAGCTATTTCTGAGCATACAGCCAGGAGTTACCCCTGAGCACTGCTGGGTGTGGCCCAAAAACCAAAACCAAAACCAAAAACAACAACAACAACAAAAATAAGGCCCGGGAGCTGGAGCGGTGGTGCCTGCCTTGAGCATGCTAGCCTAGGATAGACTATGCTTAGATCCCCCAGTGTCCCAGATAGTCTCCCAAGCCAGGAGCAATTTCAGAGTGCATAGCCAGGAGTAACCCCTGAGAGTCACCTGTGTGGCCCAAAATATAAATATATGTATTTTCTTACAGTAACATCATTTGCAAAGTTATTCATAGCAGAGATTTAGACATAAAATATTTCAGCTCCACTCCCATCACCAATGTCAATCTTCAATAATGTTCTGAAAGTCCTCCTATACTTCCCCCACCAGCATTTATAATGTTATTCAGAGAAGGTCTGGGCTTTGGGGTGCCAAATATTGTATTTCATTCTCCTTTGCTTTACTTTTGATTTTTGAGACATACCTGGAAGTTTTCAGGGCTTACCCCTGGCTCTGTTCTCAAGTGGTCTCTGAGGATCATAAAGACTACCAGGGGCCAGAGAGATAGCATGGAGGTAAGGCATTGCCTTGCATGCAGAAGGACGGTGGTTTGAATCCCAGCATCCCATATGGTCCCCCAAGACTGCCGGGAGCGATTTCTGAGCGTAGAGCCAGGAGTAACCCCTGAGCACTGCTGGGTGTGACCCAAAAAAACAAAACAAAACAAAAAAAAAAAAGTAAGAGTACCAAGGATTGGACCCTTGTGTGTGTAAGGCAAGTGCCTTAGTTACTGTACAATATTTTCCCTGCCCTTATCATACATCCAAAGTAACTTTTACAAATAAATGACTATAAAGGATTTGTCTTTTTTGAGAAGTGAATGAAAGTGAGCCCAAGCTGGGAATGAGTATATGTGGGCTCCATTGAGATATGACTAAAGATGCCCCAATTTGTTTGAACTCAACCCAAGCAGGCTGCCCTGACTGCTGGGAGCTGGGTTTGTGGGATTTATAATTCTCACCAGTTCCTGATCATCCTAGAAAGATACAGGCCAGGGTCTTTCTTTACTAGCACAAAAGCATACCTAGTAGAAAATACCTAAAGGAAAAAGCTGAATATATTGTCAATTGCTATCACTTAACGAGGAAAAATAAGGAAAAGAATATTTTCAATAAGAATGATTTTTGTTTTGGGCCACAACTGGAAGGGTTCAGAGATATTCCTTGCTGCTCTGTGCTCAGGAATTACTTCTGGTGAACTCTGGGGAATAAATAACCACCAAGAAGACTTTTGGAGAACTGCTTCTATTGGGAGAGAATATGATGCTCATTTAGTTGAACAACTTTGCTTGTCTGACTCTTCAGGACCTTTTCATCTGTCTCTGTCTCTATATTATAACTTGAGACTAATCAGATATTTTTTTGTTTGTTGGCTTTTTGTTATAAAGTTAAGAAGACATGTTAGTGATGATTTTTAATATAATCTAAATCATATTTTTCAATTGAAGGGCTGAACTAATCATACCGTAGTTGTGTGAAGGCAAAATGTTGAAGTATTTTTTCTTGTACTATGTGTATGTATATACGGTTTTTTATGGCACTGTGTACTTGTATTTGGTTATAAATTTTATTTTATTTTAAAAGCTCTCAGTGAAAGCAGTGTCAAAGATTCTGATTTCTGATATTTAAGCAATATTAAGAGTAGAGTGGGATGATGGCAAATCATTTCCTTGCCATTCAATAGGTAAGAAAGATTTTGAATTGAACTTAGATGAGTGAGCTCAGGAAAGAGTACAGCTGGGGAAATAAAAACAACAAATGGTTAACCAACTGTTAACCAGCAGTGTTGAGCGTGGATTGAGGAAAAAAAACAATAAATGGTTAAACAACTGCTAACCAGCAGTGATGGGAGTGGTTGCAGTCTGTGGGTGGAGTTTGAATTGAAAAGCACAATTCTGAACCGAACTGAGGTGAATAAGTCAAGGCAAGAGTGTGGCTGCTCCACTTCACTCGATAGATGCACATTTTTTTTTAGTTTAGGAGCCCCACTACAACACATAAAATTCAGCACCACACTACAAAGGTCAAGAAGGGAAAACAATGCAGAACCCCATCACACACCTTGTGAATGAAATGCTAGTTCTTAAGACTCAACCATCAACAACCACCTACCTATGCTCTCTGCTCAGGAGTTTAGAGAGGAAATGTTAAGATTGTTCAAATAACTCAAAGAAATTACAGAATGGACAGCCCATAAGACTAATAGGGGATATGAGTACAAAAGAAAAAACTTTAAACATTTATATCAGGGCTGGAAACATGATAGGGAAAATGAAAACTTCTCTGGAATGTGTCACCAGAAGAGTAACAGGTGCTGAGGACAGAATCACTGAGCAGGAGATGAGCTGCATTCATCTCCATTCAGCAGAATAAATTTGAGAAGTCTTAAAATAAATGCACAGAAGATAAAAAGAATATCTTCAAAGTAAATAGATAACAATAGACTTCCGGATAAATTTAACAAGAACAACATAAGAATCAATGGGGTCCCAGAGGGCCAGGATGAATGGAGATAGTTACTGAAATAAGTGAATCAAACTTGACCAGTCCTATTCATGGGGAAGCATCAAACAAAGGTGTTAAAGTCAATAGCCCATTGTCCTGCCTGTCTGTTTTTATATGTATTCTGTCATATAAACTATTATCACCCTCTGTATTGAAAATGCTATGGAGAAAAGGTCACAAACATCACATATCTCGAAAGACAAGATCTTGTCCTTTGAACTGCCCCGTAGCTACTCTTGAAGAACAAGCATGCTGATGACACAGATTCTGTTATGCTAACTAACATCAATGTGTGATTCTAATCATTAAAGGAAAAGGGAGTGAGCCCGGAGAGATAGCACAGCAGTGTTTGCCTTGCAAGCAGCCGATCCAGGACCTAAGGTGGTTGGTTCGAATCCCGGTGTCCCATGTGGTTCCCCGTGCCTGCCAGGAGCTGTTTCTGAGCAGACAGCCAGGAGTAACCCCTGAGCACCACCAGGTGTGGCCCAAAAGCCAAAAAAAAAAAAAAAAAAAAAAAAGGAAAAGGGAGTGATTTTCATGGCTAGACCAGGTGAATTTTATATTTGGATATAAGTCTTTGCATCATTTTTCATGAAGATCTTAGAGAAATTGCAACAAGGAGGCATGCAGATTAGATTGTAGGCAAATCTACATGAGTCCCGAAACAAGCCTTGCAAAGTTTCACTTGCCCTCTACACATAAGCAACATCAATTTATTGATTTACTTGATAATATATAATTTTGCTTTTGAAAACAAGGACACAGAGTAACACTTTGAAATTTATATACTGTTAAGTATAAATAGGTAGTAAGTAGAGGATGAATTAAGCAGGGAAGATAGACTGAGAAATAATTAATATTCATGACTCACTGTGTTTTATAAATGAGCCACCTGAGCACTAATCAGTTACTAAAATAATATACAGGAGACAATAAATATTCAGGGTGCTCTAAATATACAAATGATAGTAAGAACGAATCCATATTTAGAGCACTTTAAATATTCAGTGAGCAATTTGGCCATCTATTGGTAATTCCATTGTGATTCCTTGTTTCCATTGCTTATGAACAGTAATAAACCTATGGTTGTTCACCAGGTTAGTGTTTGATTAGTTGTGGCAAGTGGTACCTACTGGTACCCCTTACATATTTATTGCCAATGTACATTATTGTTTCAGAGAACTGACAATTTATGGAGAAGTTTGTTTATTTCTGAGCATTTACTTCTACTCCCTTATACTGTATTGATCTATCATGACTTATAATTATGTTAATGTTAGTTTAATGTATATACTGTATCAATATTATACCCTCCACCAGAATGTCAACTTTCTTCAGTTCTCTATCCTCATCTCTCAGGTGAATTCAGTTTTATAGTTCAATTCATTCTGTTGTCTTGGCTATTTGTTGTTACATTAATATGTTCTTTATATCTCACATAGAAGAGAACAATTGGTGACAAGATGATGCGGCATAGAGGGTAATGAGAATAAGCATGTCTACCTGGGACTTAGGTGATTTATAGCTAATTTTAGCTGTATATAACCTTCTCTAAATTTTCTTCTTACTGTGATTTAAATTTTTTACTTCATCAGTGATTAGAGTATTTGAATTTTCAATTTTACCAGCTATTTTGCTTTTCTATCAGTGGAAGAGAATATTTATTTCATAGGGGGCCAAAGTATTAGTAAGTCACAACTGGAGTTACTAATTAAAAACTGGAATCCCATCCTGGTTTGTCCAGTCCTGCAGTTTGCCTCAAACATAGGACGTTCAGTGCTAAAAGAGAGTCCATTCTGAATCAAATAGAACGTTAAACCTCTCTTTAAAATGCCCAGTAGCACTCACTGGCCCTGGAATTAGAAGCACTATTTATCTAGTGGTCGATCTTGAGCAAGGGCTCTGAAATCATGTTTTCTGTGCCTTTAAAGCGCTAGAGTTCTGAGAACATGTCGCAAAACTTTTCTTTCTAAATGTGCTCAATGATTGAACAGATCATTTGTTCTCACAAAAATTTCTAAAATGCTGCGATGTTTTTTATTTTGTTGCCGGTGAAATTATTCTTCAGCAGCTTTGAAGTAGGTTCTGGAGTTCAGTGTGAGAGTTTTCTTCTCCTGTTGCTGAATTGCTGACCAGCCATGCACACACAAGAGTAGCTGTTTAAGACTCCCACTGGGTTTTTGGCTATTTACATAGAAAGTACTTTGGCTCTTTCTGGAGTCTTCTCAGATCCAAACAAATATTTGAAGTTTGAGGCATCTAAAGCTTTTAAATACAGTGAGTAAGCATATAATTAGGATTGAATTTCTCTCAAGGCTCAAGTCTTTGCTTATTCCAAGACATTTCAAAGTCCTGCAAGAAATCATTACATACTTGTACGTACATTTGCGGCAACATGATCGCAGCATAAATACATTTTTCTCTACCACAAATGGAAATATGAATGGTTGACTTAATAAAGACTTTAAGAAATAATATATTAAAATATAGGAAAAGTTTATGACATTTGATTTTATTTTCTCATATGGATAATTATTGGGTTCATAAAAAGATGATCATGCATACTTCACAGTGTAAAGTTATGATACATAGGTTTTGATGGCAGGTGAAAAATGTAAAATACTTTTCAGGAGTCATCTATTATGTTACACATGCACATTGTCTAGGAAAAGGAGTTAGAGAAAAGAGAAACATATTGATGCATACTCATGAATTTAGGAAGAATTTTTATTAGGTTATTAATTTAACAGTTTTTACCCTGTGATTCAGTACAGATTTTCAAAGAGCCTTTAAAAGTCTTTCAGGATATATCCAAGATAACTTTTCTTTTATTATTTTTTATTATCTCTTAGTTTAAATCCAAATGGAGGTCATCAAGATTGCCTTTTTCCTTTGTGAATGCTTTTGGGATAGATGTAAAGGAGTAGTCAATGCTTCTATATAGACAAAGAATCAATGTCAGGAAGTCTGATCAAGAATGATGAGGTGATATATAACTTATTTTGTTGCCAGTAGGAGAATAAGGGAAGTGAAGAGGCACTTGTGAGATTGGTTTATAAAAGGTGACTCAATATTACAAGCCTATTGATCCACTTCTCTGATTCTGATATAAAAGGAGAGAGCCATAATTTTCTTTCATTTGTTCCTAATATACTCAATCCTGTCCATGGACTTGAGTATATTAAATCTGGCCATTAGAGTGGCATACACTGTTAAAAAGAGCTTATCCTTTCCCTTTGTATTGTCTTCTGCTTATCACATGATAACAGGTATCAAAATTAAAGAACAGTCAAACTTTTATTCCAGACATTGTTGAAGTGATGCCTGACACTGAAGGACCAAGTGGCTCAAACTCAATTTAGCTGGGGACTGCAGGAGGCAAAGTCGGGGTGATCCTTGAGTGCAAAGTCAGCAGTAAGCCTTGAACATTGAGGGGTTTGATCCAAACAACTAAAACAAAACAAAACAAAAAAGATTCCTTTAGGGCAGGGCCACAAAATGTTGTCCAGAGGGTCGCAAATGGCCCATGGGCTGCGAGTTTGAGACCCCTGTTTTACAGTATCATTTACAGTAACACCTAGATAAATGAAGCATTACTTTGGAGGAAAAACAAGACAAGATTTTTAGGAGATAATTTCTATTTAAATGAAGCATATGTAGAGAAGACATAAGAAAATAGCATATTGCTTACTAGAGTGACTGAGAGACTGGTTTATACATATCTAAATCTAGAATATTCTGAGATAAATGTGTTCTATACCTTATTAGAAAATGTGTAGGAAGCATCTAGTCATTTTACTGTAAATGTATGAAACATGTGTTCCTATTTTTATTTATCAATGGTTATAATTTCAAAGGCTTCTCTATAGCCATCTTAAAATATTAGATAAGGGCCGGAGAGATAGCATGGAGGAAAGGCATTTTGCCTTTCATGCAGGAGGTCATCGGTTGGAATCCCGGCGCCCCATATGGTCCCCCGTGCCTGCCAGGAGCAATTTCTGAGCGTGGAGCCAGGAATAACCCCTGAACACTGCCAGGTGTAACCCAAAAACCACAAAAAAAATATTAGCCAATTATATACATTTTATGATATTGCTATAGAAACTTTGAAAAAAATTATGTCTTTACTATCTTTTCCTGTGTTGAAATGAATAAGTATAGTCAGTATTCATTGAATGTATATTTTGTATATGTATATATCTTACAATAGTAATCTGTAAATAGTTAACATAAATAATTCTGCTATATTTTTGAAGATAAGTTTAATGATTATAGTGTCAGAAAAATGTGTTGGTTGGAGAATAAAAATGTAAAGATGAGTCCACACCAAATAAGAAAAAATATTATTTTAATGTTTAGTTATGACTATTTTAGTTTGTGTCATTTAATACCATGACAAAATTCTGTGAAGAATGTCTGATGTAATGTCCACAATTCCCTTCACTGACCCAAATAGTATGTGGGATTTGTCTAGAGTTCTGATTTAGTTTTTTTACTTAGATTGTATTTGGAATCTCCCTTTAACTATCTCTTAGACACGTAAATCATGTGAGAAGTTTTCACTGTAATGTTGCCAGGGAGACAATCCTGACTTCTTTTGAAAGAAATATATTTGTAATGGAGAAATAACCTACTACCTGACAGCAGAGCTAGCCATAAGCATACAGGTGGGAGAGCAGTAGGGAAAAAAAAAAAAAAGCAATTATTTTCTTTTGGTTAGCCATTTCAAAAGGAAAGACATGATAAAAGAAAAAGCTTGTTATAAAATATATCTTGTTTTGTGGCTGTACTAAGTAAAATTAAATATTAAAATGAAGTTTAGTTCAAGACTTTTAATTACATTGATAATTACATGTTCAATTTACTATAGATATTCTATCATAGAATAATAGGAGTGCTAATATCTTTTACTCATATAAAGTTTACTAGCCAGGATAAAATTCAGTCAGTAAGAATATAACCTATGGGACTTTTATGCCATTAAATTAAGGTTGAAAGATGACAATTTTGGCCTTTATTTCAATTACTCTTTAACTCTATTTAAGAGGACTCTGTAAAATGAAATAGCAAATATTTCTTCAATGTGTTTCTGACTCTATGAGATGTGGTTATCTTTGATAAGAGGTCGTGGTCTTCTGCTTACTGTTTCCTTGGCAACTTAGTCACAGAGGTTATTATGTGTGTAGATGTTTTCAATGCAGTATTAATATAGTATCTATAGAATAAACTCTTTTGTAAGGATCAGTCAATAAAACTTACACCTGCAAGTATGTAGGTAGGTACTGGTTTGAGTACAATGGGAAATATAAAGAAATATTTTGGGGCCGGAGCGGTGGTGCAGCATTAGGGCGTTTGCCTTGCATGCGACTGACTTAGGAGAGAGCGCGATCGATCCCCTCTGAGTACATAGCCAGGAGTAAGTCCTGAGTGTCACCGGGAGTGCCTCCTGCCCCTAGCTTGCCAGGAGCTATTTCTCAGTATAGAGCCAGGATTAACACCTGAGCACTGCTGGGTATGACCCAAACAAAACAAAACAAAACAAAAACAAAACAAAACAAAAAAAGAAAGAAAAGAAATAGTTTGATCCATTAGCCCATTGACTGTATTAAAATGAAGAGTTGTAAAGATCAGAGTCATTTATAGGACTATGCACTACAAACTCTCAAAATCTGACATTCTTAGTCTACCCAAATGCTTATTTATATCCTTATGAAGCCTTCCTTTTTCGATGGTAAAAGAATGATTATGGAGGAAGGACAACATTGGTGGTGGGAATGCCCCTGATTCAAGTCACTATGGACCTGCAATACTACTGTGAATGATTTGTAATCTACTTTGGTCAAAATAAAAATTATTAATATAATAAAAGTATATTATGACATGGTAAAAGAATAATTAGTCTATCATTTTGAGGATTCCAGTTTAGAAGAAAGATATAGGTAATATTTAAATGAATTTATGACTGTGGTGTGTAGCTTTGGAAATGGGCCCCTCCCACCTTAGAGATTCCAAATCACACAGAAGAAAAATCCAGAGTGATATTGTAATTAGTCATGCTCTGATGCTATGAGCTATTCAAGGTTCAATCATAAAGTACCACTGTTATGAAAAATAAGGCGAATTATTTAAAGTAATAAAGTTAAGGTTGTTTGAAAATTCTTGATGTTGCCTGATAATTGGAAATCACATATATGTGGGACAGAATCAAAGTCTAATCAGAGAATTGAACAGAAGATCTTTGAGCTAAGGGACTTAGAATTTGGGGAGGGGAACAGAGGAGGAGAAATCATTTAAAATGCTTACGGAATGATCTGAAACTAAATGATGGAACTTCGGATTGAAAGTCATTGTGTCAAAGTAAAGTCTCCAGAGTAGAGATTTTAAGAATATATTTCAAACTCTGCTTCCCAGATTAACACCATGTTTCAGTGAAATATGCATACATTTACTATAGATTTTCATTTAATATAATTTTCAAATAAGTATTTACTAGATCACCCATGGTCTCCAATAATGGTGTCTCTTTGCCTTCACCTCTTGGATAATAGAAGCCTTCTAGAGCAGGGCTTCTTAAAACTTAAGGGGTGATTTATTTATAGTACAAGTGAGAACATCCTTGCTGGTGTCTAAGTCCAGTGTATTCTGACTGACCTGGACATCCTGGTATTTTTCATAGAAGTTCATTTAGAAGACTTCAACTTAGCTATATCATCAATATCTTCCAAAATGAGAAACTGTCCATGTTTATAAATTAATTTACCCAAAGCTTGAGAAACCTCTGGATTTCTTTGTAATATTTCTGTATATAATCCTAACATCTCCCAATTTCCCCTTATATTCAAGGCTACAGATATGTCTTAGGTAAATTTATACTTACATTAACATGACATTAGACGCTACCACTTTCCAAGAAATGCATTTTATATAGCAGAATAAACCTTATTTTTATTAGGGAGTCTCTAAAATTATATTCACATGCCATGATCAGGATGTAAATATCATGCAGAAATAGTGACTAAACTTATATTTTTCTAGTATTTTTGTTCCTAAAAAATGCTCTTAGGAAAAAATTCAATATACTTGCTCATGGTGGCTCACTCCATGGTATTTTCTATTAGCTTCCAGCATTTAAATGACACTAGGACCAGAGCAATCAGTACAATGCTGGAGAAAAACACCTATTGGATTATTTTATGAGACACTACTTGGACCTGTGTTTTATGGAATCTCCTTTATATTATAAAACTCCCAAAATCTTAAGACATTTTATAAATATTCTTTAATTTCTGGAATTATAATCTCAGTTTACTTTATAGAAGTGTACTATCAGCTTTGCAACTTTTAGTTTCTTTGCCTTCTTTTGTTTCAATACCTATTTTCCTTCTCAATTAAATTAGAAAAAAGCCCATAGAATTCATTAAAAAATGTGGTGTGTTTGTGAAAGAGAGAAAGAAGAGAGAGAAGGAGAGAGAAGAGAGACAGGGAGAGAGAGAAGAAAGACGGAGAGGGAGAAAGGAGAGATAGGAGCACTCCTAAAATACATTAATTGTACTTAGCAGGAGCTAAGCATCTCAGATCAGCCAGTTGAACTTGTTCTAGTAATGATGAGAGAGGGAGAGAGAGAGAGAGAGAGAGAGAGAGAGAGAGAGAGAGAGAGAGAGAGAGAGAGAGAGAGAGAGAGAGAGAGAGAGAGAGATTAAGGCAGATTAATTGTACTTAGCAGAAGCTAAGCATCTCAGCTCAGCTGGTTGAACTTGTTCTTGTTATGCATTTTAACCATTGTCCTGGGGATTTGTGAGTAACAGGACTTTGTCTAAGAAAAAATACTGGCTCTGAGACAAGGTAAAATTCTTGGTTTATATTTGCTTCTTGGCTTGCTGTTTCATAAACTGTTTATATAACAACTGTTTTATCTTGCATATTTCACGTTCTTTTTTGATTTGTTCTCAGTGTCCTTGATGGGTGAGCTGATATCTCCTTGTTACCCCTAACCCACTTTTACTTACTTTGAGATCCTTCGCTGTTATCCTTTCTGTTCTCTTTCCCAGAGCTTTTTAGATGAATCAGAATGGGTTATTCTTTTTGATTCTTCTATATTTGCTCACTCTTTCTCTATTATTCCTGAAATTTCTTAACTACTTTATGATCTTGCTTCCAAATTTATGGTCCAGAGTGAGTCTCAAAGGTTATCACGTTTGCTGAAGCTCAACTTGTGTTTCTGTATTTTCTGGTTAGGGCTTTTGGATTATGTTCTGGACATAGGTGGGGCCTAAATTCTGAATATCTAATTCTGTCCAAGTACCAAAATTATGTTAGATAAAAAGATTCTTGCTTCTATGTTTTGACAAACATAAAATTTCATTCATCAAAAAGAAAGAGAATGAATAATATTTCAGTGTAGCTAAAATGAAATCGAGGGATTGTAGAATCCACTGAATATCAGAAATGCTTATTTATTGACTCTGTCCTCAGCTACTGTTACCCTGTTGGAAAAAATGAAGTCATGAAATTTTCCTATACCTGGATGTACATGGAATCTATTATGCTGAGTGAGATATATCAGAGGGAGAGAAATAGACACAATAGTCTCACTCATCTATGGGTTTTAAGAAAAGTAGAAGACATTATTGTAATAATACCTAGAGACAATAGAGATGAGGGCTCTAAGGACTGCCTCATGATTTGAAACTCACCACAAAGTGTGTTGAGTAAAGATAGAGAAATAACTACACTGAAAACTATAATGATAATGTCAATGAGTGAGAGAAGTAGAATGCTTGTCTTGAATACAGGTGGGGAGGGGGAAAAAGGAAGATTGGGGGCACTGGTAATGGCAAAGTTGTCTTTATCTGATTGAAACCCAACTACAATCATGTCTGTAATCAAGGTGCTTAAATAAATATATTATTAAAAATAAATAAATAAAATAAAAAAGAAATACTTATTTATATTTTTCTTCCTCAAACATTTCAAAGACTGCAGAGTATCATGCTTCTTTGGCCAAATATAAGTCAATAGTATATATAAGGATTTCTTTGATCTTTTTATGTACCTGAATTATAAAGTTAATCATTTAACTACATATAAGCTTATATTGAAATAAGGGAATTAAAGGATCACTGATTATAATAAATATATATGCACACATATAAGACATTGTAAAGTCATTATATGTAGCATTTCAAATATTAAAACATAAACCAAATCTGTCTGATACACAAGAGGATGGGAGGTTAAAATTACACATGTCACAAGAACCTACATATACTTCACCCTAAATATTTTATGAACAGTAAAAAGTAAACATTCCCAGAAGATTGTTTACTGGCATAATTTGTGTAAATACAGAGGAAAGAGAGATGAAAGGCTAGAAATCTGCTACATTGCTAGGGTAACATGGATGCTGAAAATCTATTTAAGCCCCAGAAAGGAAGGGCTATGAATCCACCAGGTGGTGTAAACTGAAGATCTAATCAGTATTTCTTTCAGACATAAGGATCTGAGACTAAGTTCAAAAAAAGTATTTATTTAGAACCAAGAATGTAAATGTACTCTTCAATAACAAGAATGACCAAAGTGTACAAATGTTAAGTAGATTTTATTCAAAGAAATTATTAGGCAAGTGTTTCAAGAATAAGAATGCTTATTACAATTTTTATTATTACAAACACTAGAATCAGCTACATTTTACAATAATATATTGCTTTGTTAAATAAATTGTAAAAGATTAAAACATTAGAACAGCATATAGCAATTAAAATAATGGCATAAATTTGAGCTTTATTTTCATGGAATTATATTCAAAATATTTATATCTGATAAGGGTTGCTACAACTCAGAACTGAAAGCACATTCATTAGTATTGTAAGATTATATTATGTAAATATACACTGAGGGATGGGCCCAGAGGAATAATTTTAATAATTTGTCTAAGATAGAGAGATTAGAAATAATTATTTTTTCTTAAGCTCTTCAGTATGAATTTTGTATGCAATTACTTATAATGACAATGTGTTGATTTTATCATCAGCAAATAATTCAACTAAGAAATAAAGTGTATAATATAAATACATAGTTAAAATGGAAAGTGGGTATTTAAGAATTTTATCAGTGCACTTGACATTTTTAAAAGATACAGTTTTGTGAGGAGCAAATAATGTTCATTTGTTATTGTTTTCCCCTTCATTGAGAATACAATGGCTGTAAAAATATCATTCAAATAAACATAGGTCTGATTAGTTCACTGAACAAGGATGCTTTACTAACTTCTATAAATTGAAATAATTACCAGATTCATAGAATTTGTGCTGGGAAAGATCTTAAAGATTTGATTTGATTTTCTCATTTTATGTACAAGATTACTGAGGCCCAAAGAAGGTACTTGATTGACTGAAATTAACGGAAATAAAAGAAGCAGTGACAGACCAAAATTCTTGATTTAAAAACATTGATTTTTGAGATGTCATGATATACAGTATTTCAACACTAATTCCATCATCATCTCCTTCCCTTTACAAATGCCATCAAGTTCTGTCCCACCTCAAAGACTATTCATCTTGAAAACATATAACAAAACTATTTTTTACTACTTGCTCCAACAAAACCTAAAGGAATGGAAAATGAAAGTATCAGATAGTAAATTAATAAAGGTAGATTTGTCTTAATTAATTCCCATGTGATTTAACTGATGCAAATAAAGAAATTAAAATAATTTAATGCATTATAGTATATTGTTTATTCTCATTTACATAACTACGTTTTCAACACTGGAATCTAAAATATACTACATTAAATCTTGTTTGGTATTTAAATATTATTATGATAATTATAATTTTCCTGTCATAAATAAGCTTTACAATTTTTGTGATACTAAATTTTAGAGTTTTTTTAAAATAGGCAAAACGTACAAATGTAAAATTTAGTAAGAGTGAAGAAAATTAAGAAAGTTTAAAACCTGTAGAAGTCTGTAAAATCATAAAGTGTATTATCCTAAGGAGGGGAATATTTGGTTTTATATTAGAAAATACTATATTTTTGATAAAATTTAAATGTCTATGTTAATAAGTAAATTATTACAATAAAATACATATAAAACTATACAATCAATATAAATGAAATGTTAATTGATTATTGAAAGTTATATAAAATTCGATAGCAAGTTAGTAGTTCGCATACTTTTCTGAAGCTGGTACAGGACAATTCATATCATTAATGAGTGCCATACACAGTGGGAAGTTTGCCATACCCTTTATAAAAGCTCTTTTAATGCTTCTTGCATCTTTGTAAGGCCATGAATTCCCTAAGTTGTTGCCTGCCTATCTCTGAAAATCTGCATTATTCCTTCAAATTTGGAAATAATCTAATTAGATAAAGTTTTCTTGGTCAGATATTCATTTCTTTGAGTTTTTCCACTATACCTGTCCATTTTCTCTTGGCTCATAATATTTTATTTGATAGACTGTGAATCTTATAGGCGTTGCTTTGTATGTAATTATCTTTTTTATCATGCTGCTTTCAGTAATTTGTATCTATCTTTAATTTTTTTCATTTTGAGTAGGTTGTGTTTTGGAGTTTTCCTAAATGGGTCTATTTTCACTGGGACCCTTCAGGGGTCTCAAACTCAATTTACCTGGGGGCTGCAGGAGGCAAAGTCGGGGTGATCCTTGAGTGCCAAGTCAGTAGTAAGCCTTGAACATTGGGGGGTGTGACCCAAAACAACTAAAACAAAACAAAACAAAAAAAGATTCCTCTAGGACAGGGCCACAAAATGTTGTACGGAGGGCCATTGAGGCCTGCAGGCTGCGAGTTTGAGACCCCTGCCGGGTCCTTTTGGATCTTGGTACTGATGATTTGGATCTTGGTGTTAAAATACCCATAATTCCTTTAACAGTTTCACATTTGCCTTTTCTGTTCTTCAGGGACTCTCATGATTCTTCTAATGTTCTTTTTAAATTTAACTTCTGATACTGCTGTTCATTTATTTACAGACTATTTTACTATTTTTATGTTCTCTCTTTTTTTGGGGGTGGGTGACATACTCGGCAGCACTGTACTCAGAAATTGCTCCTGGCAGGCTCAGGGGACCATATGGGATACTGGGATTCGAACCACCATCTGTCCTGAATTGCCTGCTTGAGAGGCTATCGCTTCAGCCCCCATCTTCTCTTTTTAATCTAGTAGTTTCCTACTTTTCATCTTGCAGCTCCTGGAACTTTTGATCAGCGGCTATTATTCTGATGTTCAGGGCTCTTATATCGTTTTCTTTCTCTTTTTTTAAATTATCTTTATTTAAAACACCGTGATTACAAATATGATTGTAGCTGTATGATTATAATCATGTAAAGAACACCCCCATTCACCAGTGCAAGATGCCCATCACCAATTGCCCAGATCTCCCTCCTCCCCACCCCACTCACACCTGTACTCGAGACAGGCTTTCTATTTCCCTAATTCATTCACATTCTTATGATAGTTTACAGTGTAGTTATATCTCTAACTGCACTCATCACTCTATGTGGTGAGCTTCATGTCATGAGCTGCACCTACATGGGTAAATGAGGGGAAATAATGGTTGGGACTGAGGCAGTAAAAGATTAGAAATGAGCTTTATAGGGCAGTATCAAGGTCACAATATAAGATGGATATTATGCATATATAAACTATATGCACATAATACAATCAATATATGTTGTACGCATGGCGTGGTTTTTGAAATGGAGACCAAGGAGAAAAAATTTCCAGTGTCTGTCCCAACATAAACCAGTGCTGCAATGACCCGCCCTCCTCCCAAAGCACATTCTCAGGCTTCCCCCCTCCCTCCATACTCCAGGGGGGAGGTGCATGGGAAGGAGGGCAGGCAGATATCTGGCTTCTGGTTTCTCCTTTGATTCTGGAGGCCAGCTCTTGCCAGGTATGGGGTTTGGGGAGGCCCCATGCTGGAGGCCTTCTCTCTAGCCTGGGGAGTGCTGGGAGGCTTGGCAGTCCCCCAGCCATCCCCTTCTTCCTTCCCTGGACTTTAGACCTTCCCTGGGCACTGGTCCAGGTGGATACTATAGGGGTCATCAGGCTTTCCTCCTACCTCTCCCACACTATCAGGTTTTTTTTGTTTGTTTGTTTCGTTTACTATATACTTCTTTTCTTATTTTCGTAGTTGTCTCATTTTAAGTAATTCCTTCTTTTGCTTTCCTGATAACCCTTGACATCATTTATTTGAGTTCATTAAACATCTTCATCATGGTGTCACTAAAGCCATTGCTGGAGAATTTACAGAGTATGTGGTGTTTTTTGTGCCTTTAGTGCTAATTGTTTTGCTCACTGAAATATGTGGAGTTCTGTATTTTTTAATTGGTTTTCTGGTTTTCTTGCTGTGCTTAAATGAATCTCTGAATTTTTCCCTGTAAGATGCTGAGGATTAGGCTAGGGTTTATTGTCTTTCTTCTCTGTATCTTCACTTAGTGACAGACAGGGACTGCAGTGTGTGTCCACTAATTTGGCGCAGGTTGAGTATGAAAGCTGCTGGTACTAGCAAAAAGGTAAAGGCTCTGCCTTCTTTTTAGAGCATGCCTAGTGATGTCAAGTGGAGGCAAATTTCACCTGGAATGGAAGAATAGCAAGCAGAAGTTCAGGGAGTGGGATGTGGGCCTGTTAATATCAATGTATTTATTTTTAAAATCTTCTATATCATGTTACTACTCTGTTCTATACATTAAAACATTAGAGGTAGTAATATGCAAAAGGAAAAGGAAAAAAGAATATATCTCCTCTTATTTTAACTTCTTTTATTGTACGTACTATATATGTGTCTATACATTGTGTGCTACTGGTAATATTTAATACACACTATTTTAATAATGTAAAGAAATATGTAAGTATGAGGTATACATGCTCACATGAGCTTTCTCAATTTGGGGTTATAGTGGAGTTGTAAAAGAGCAGCCAAATTTATTCATCTTAGGATGATTAGGGACTACTATAATCTTGCTTCTTTATAAGCTACCTTAGAGATATAATATCATCCCCTGGCTTCTGGAAGAATGTGGCTGAATAAGTGCCTTCCTCCACAGAGTGTCCCGGTTACATTTTGCTCTGCTCCATCATGCTCGAAAACATAATGTAATGAAAAATGAATTTTTTTCAGACCACATTGCTTGTAAATGTGGAATAAATATTTCATCAATGTTACGTACTTCTAAATTATATTTATTATACTTTATAAAGAACAGTAAATAATATTAACAGCATATATAATAATATAGGTGGAGAATTAGAATTTACCATCCGCATTTCTAAAACTATCCACTCTACTCTGAGACAAAAATCTAGGCATACATTTAGTTCCATGTGATTAATTTGTTTTAAATATAAATTCTTTTAATTTCTACTTGCCAGAGTCATACAATATTAGTTCATTTTATCAGCTTCCAAAATACTGCTTACATATTTATTGCATAAATAGTCTTACTGTCTTTATTGTCAGATATGTTCCCTTTTAACCATTAAAAATATTCAGAGAAGCAAGGCAAGGAAATAAGAATAGAATTTCTTGTTCTCTGTGCCTTTAGGGAGAACAGAAATGAGGTATGCCATGATTTGTCACTTAAAAGTCATCACACTCTTCAGTTAATCTCATTAATTTTATTGAGTTATTATGAAAAAGTTCCTGGAAATCAGCAGAGTTTAGCATTAGTGACAACTGAAATTGTGGCAGAATCAGTGTAGAAAGTTTTGTAATTTTCTTCACATCTAGATGCCAGTTACCATATCAAAGTCAGTTGAAAATAGTACCGGTTGTTCAAGCTGCAATTCCCCTCCAGAGTAATGGCTTTTTCTGGTCTGGTGTCCACTTGAATCCAGCTTATTGCTCACACACTGCATGCATCACTTTTGTCCTTTCATGTATCATTTAAAGGAAATCCAGTTTTTCTGCTGGAAATACTTAAGGAACAACAATTTTTATTTGTAATGATTTGTGAAGTTGTTATCTGTACAAATTTTTTTCCTTCAAAATATTTCTTGGGGAAAGTTTAAAAAGGCCCCTCATTGATCATTATTGTGTTTAGTATCTCTCATGATATTTATCTATTATACTTCTTTAAATAAATATTTATCAGTTTGTTTCTATGTTCAGTTGATTTATCTGGATACTAAATTAGAAGCATACATTAATTTATAGCTTATAGAATTTTGGGGGTGGATTGAACCACACTCGGCAGTACTCAGGGATCACTCCTGGCTCTACACTCAGAAATTGCTCCTGACAGGCACTGGGGACCATATGGAATGCCAGGGATCGAACCTGTGTCCTTCCCAGGTCGACAGCATGCTTGGCAAATGCACTACCGCTGTACTCTGGTCCCATTTATAGAATTTTTAAAAGAGTAAAAGATTAAGCACATATACCGTATTTTCCGGCGTATAAGACGACTTTTGAAACAAAAAAAAGTCAACCGATCGGGGGTCATCTTATACGACAACTATATCCCGAAAAATGTTTCAATATGCTGCTAAAGGAAAATTGTCTGAATATTGCCACAAAACGAATTTTCCAACTCGATCCTGCACCAATCACTGCCAGGCTGCTCGGACCGCCTCTCTAACTCAGCCAATCCAAGAAGGTTTTTTATGCGTGCAAATTATACAGTGTTCTGTACCCGAATCTACACTGTAAAAAGCCTGCTCAGATTGGCCAGAGTCAGAGAGGACATCTATTACAGTATAACCTTTGGACCTTTGCTTGTTGTGATTGGCTCACTGTGGAAGATACAGTTGCAGCACAGGAACATTCTGTCTTATACAGCAAATATAGGCCTAAACCTATGTTTTGACTGTAAAATTAGGGAGTCGTCTTATACGCCCAGTCATCTTATACACCGGAAAATACGGTATCTAAATAAAGCAAGTCAAACTATGTTAAATAGCCTTATTAGGTTGTTTTTATTACTACAGTTTATATAATCTTTGGAAATGGATAAATCAAGACTAAATTTTGTAGTTATTTTTAAACTTAGATTATTTTTAAAGCTGTGGTTTGAGATATGGGTTTATTAAAGTGTATTATTTCTTACATTAAGACCTTATTATGCAAATATATGTACATATTCTCAACACTTGTATCCTATTGCTTTTTAAGTTACATATAATAATTAGCTACTTTATGTTAGAAAAATGAGTTATGTAAGTCCCTCTCAGAGAGGCAGATGGAGCTGAATGATTAGAAGACTAAAACACTCTATTCACTCAATTTTGTTATTATTATTCTCTTTCCACATGTATTTAATTTAGTTTTGAAACTTTATAAAATGAGAGTTTAAAATTCAAAATAAGAATCATAGCTTTAAATTTAAGTGCACATTTAAAATTTAAAGGGAACTATTTCATTTTTGAGTCCTGAAGAAAAGAAGTAATTACAAATTCATACTGAAGAAGTGCATTTAGTGGAATAGTCAAACACAGAGGACCATTATTACTGAGTTGTAAATTATAACTGTGGGAAAAATGTTCTTTCATGTGATTGCAATGCCTTCACATACAGTTTTGAGAACTCAGCAAAACTGTGAAGATAACCACACAGTTGAACTTCATATGAACTTTAACTATTGGTTGTTTTGTTTGTTTGTTTGTTTTAGGAGAGGCACATCCTGGAGTGCTCAGGGGTTATTCCTGGCTTTGCACTTAGAAGTTACTCCTTGGCAGGCTTTGGGAACCATATGGAATTAAACCAGGTCATCTCTGTGCAAGGCAAACTCGCTGTGCTATTGCTCTGGCCCCAACTAATTGTTTTTAAGGAGAAGTAAATAAGGGTGATTCCTCATATTACAGTGAATTTTTGGATAACAGAGATAATTTAGAACAAATGCAGTTTTTTTTAATAATTTTTATTTTGACCAAAGTGGATTACAAATCTTTCAGAGTAATATTTTAGGTACATATTGACATTGATTCAGGGGAATTCCTACCACCAGAATTGTCTTCCTCCACTCCCATTCCCAGCAAGCATCCCCTGGCCCCCTTCCTTACTCCTCGAACTGCTAGTATAAGTGGTCTTGTAACAGAAGGAAAAGATTTATTGTAAAGCAAAGGAGAAAGATTTTTTTTTAGTGTTTGTTTTTGTTTTGGTTTTGGGGCTTTAGTGAGCTTTACTTGTATTGTAAAACTCATTTAAAAATTCCCCTTATTGAGATACTATCTTCCATAACAAATTGTGTATGTGTGTGTGTGTGTGTGTGTGTGTGTGTGAGCTTGTGTTCATGTGCTCACACACATATATGTGCACATGGATTTAGGAGAAGCTGGTTTTATATTTGACTTTATGAGATATACAATAAAAGGGGAATTAAAGCCTGTTTTAAATGGGTGGAGGTAGGTGACATTTTGTCCCTTCCAAGCTGGTGAGAAGAGACTCATGAGGTGAAAGTGAAACATCAGTGATGGCTGCCAGGAGTGCTCTATATTCTATAAAGGTGTGACCTGAGACAAAGGAAGGAGGAATTGTTTCTCTGGAATTCAATACCAAGCACAGAAACTTGAAGTTTTATTTGGTCTCTCGATGACCTCCCTTTTTTTTCCATATAGACAAAGGAGGAAGAGTAGAAAAGAAAAACTCAGAGACAGTTGCAGGTTGCATCTTGGTGACACCAGAATTGGAAATTTTTTCTATTAAGATGTCAATGCATTCAGTCCTAATCTCAGTGGACACTAGAAAGAAGTCCCAGAGGCTATATTACAAAACAACAAAAACAAAATACAAACAAAAACCCAGCTAAATAGATCATCTAAAATATGAACTAAAAACCAAAATCACAATTGAATTTCAGCCTTAACCCTGACTTCAAATAGATATTGTACTGTAGTTTTTCAGACTGTTCCTGTTGTTGTTTGTGTGTTAAAATGCACAGCATTCATTAAGTGTGTCTGTATTAAAATATACAGGTTCCGTTCAATTTTCATAACTATTGGTGAGGAAGAGTTTTGTTACAAAAGTAGAAATACATTTATATATATTATATAACATATAATATATATATATTAGTATTATAGTAAGATGCTGGGTCTTATTTCCTATAGAGTAATGAAGTCTAAAGACTGACGAATTATGAAAATTAAAATAATGATAAATTTGGGTTTAGCTACTACATTGGTTAAAAATATAAAAGTGATATATAAGCTCTTGGAAAAATAGGCATTTTCATGAATTGTTAGTGGGAATTAAAATTGAAGCAGACTTTTTGGAGACCAGTTTGGCAGGATATCACAAGTCAACCACAAAGAAAACAAGAACAAAACTTGTATGTTCTTTGTGGATGTCAAAGCCTGAAAGAACCACATGAAATAAGCTATGAGGAGCATTGGCATCCATTGACATGGCCAAGGTCAACACCCTGATCAGACCTGATGGAGAGAAGGCATATGTTTGACTGGCTGCCTTCAGTGTTACAAACCAAACTGGAATTTTCTAAATTGAGTTGGTTAATTCTAAATACATATTTTTCCAATATAAATAAAGAATGGCAGATGTTGTTTTAATCAGCATATTTTATGAATCATTCACATGAACTACAACACCATGAATATATATTTAGCTTTATCTATGTGAATAATGATGGAGAAAATTTTTACAATAAATATAAATAGGAATTCACATAAAACCAATCATGAAGAGATAGGGAAATCCCAATACTAATATTCTATGGCATATAATCAGTCACTATAATAAAAAGGTAAATTTGTATTGCCGGCTTCTTCTGAGGAAACTGAGCACCGGAAGGGAGCCCTGTCCTACTCTTCTCTGTCTTTCCTGAACTCTGGAAGCTCTCCTCAGAGCCCTGGGAAGCGAACCCCAAAGAAACTACATTCGGGAGCTACCCAGCGAGCCAGTGAGTGACTGAGAAATGGCTGCATGTGGGGGTTTCCAGGCAGAGTGCTGATTGCTCTACCTGCAGAGTCTCCACCGGGCTGTGCTTCTTCTGAGGAACTGAGCACCAGAAGGGAGCCCTGTCCTACCCTTCTCTGTCTTTCCTGAACTCTGGAAGCTCTCCTCAGAGCCCTGGGAAGCGAACCCCAAAGAAACTACATTTGGAAGCTACCCAGCGAACCAGAAACTGAGCACCTGAAGGGAGCCCTGTCCTACTCTTCTCTGTCTTTCCTGAACTCTGGAAGCTCTCCTCAGAGCCCTGGGAAGCGAACCCCAAAGAAACTACATTCGGGAGCTACCCAGCGAGCCAGTGAGTGAGTAAGAAATGGCTGGATGTGGGGGTTTCCAGGCAGAGTGCTGATTGCTCTACCTGCAGAGTCTCCACCCGGCTGTGCTTCTTCTGAGGAAACTGAGCACCGGAAGGGAGCCCTGTCCTACCCTTCTCTGTCTTTCCTGAACTCTGGAAGCTCTCCTCAGAGCCCTGGGAAGTGAAACCCAAAGAAACTACATTCAGAAGCTACCCAGCGAGCCAGTGACTCTCCTCAGAGTCCTGGGAAGTGAACCCCAAAAATACAGCATTCTGAAGCTGCCCAGCGAGCGAGTGAAAACTACGCCTGACCAGTGGGGCCCGACTGTGAAAAACTGTGAGTGCTGCCTGTGTGTGTCTCTCTGCTATCCTGTTGCATGAACCTCCTGAGAGTGGGCTGAAAAGAGGCTCCAGAAGGCACTTAGCTCCACTTCGCTACGCAGCCTTGCGCTCTTTCTAAAAAAAGAACACCATCACAAGAAGAAAAAAACCACACTAAGAACTGTGCTGGATCACAGAAGCAAGAATTTCTCTCCAGACTGTCTTCTCTGCTGCGTGCTTGGGCCTAAGATTTGATCCTGTGTGAGGCTTCATCCACGGAGGACTCCCCTACCTTGGAGGCAAGTCGGCCCATCCAGAAAGGGAGGAGCCAGAGAAGTGTGTTGCCTGCATCATATAACCAATGAATACCACCACAACACGAAGAAAAACCCACAATACAAGTGTGACAATGGGGAAACAACGCAGGCCAGCATCAGACATAGAGAATGAAGATGACAATTCTGATGACCAGTTAACGACCAACCAACTAATCAATCTCTCAGATAAGGACTTTAGAGTAGCAATATGGAATATACTCAAAGAACTCAAAGAAACCATGAATAGAATAGAACAGAACACTAATAAGAATCAAAAAAATATGAAGACAGAGATCACAAAACTCCAAACTGAAATAACATGTCAAATAACAGGCCTGAAAAAATCAGTAAACGAAGTGATGACAAAATGGATAAGCTCTGGGACAGGGTATCAGAAGCTGAGAATAGACTTGGTGCTGTGGAAGATGAGATACATAACAATTCCATACAACAGGAGAGATTGGAAAAAAAACTTAAAACAAATGAACAGACAATGGAAAAATTAGTCAAAGAATGGGAACAGATGAAAATAGAGGTCTATGATAAGATCAACAGAAACAACTTAAGAATCATTGGAGTCCCAGAGACCCAGGAAGAAAATTTCCAGGAAGAATCAACGGTCAAGAACATCATTAAAGAGAAACTCCCAGAGCTAAAGAATATATGTGATCAAATCCTGCATGCTCGAAGAGTACCAACCAAAATAGACCCAAGAAAAACCACCCCAAGACACATCCTAGTCTCAATGACAAATCCCACAGATAGAGACAGAATTCTGAAAACAGCAAGATCAAAAGGGGAAATTACATTCAAGCAAGCATCCTTGAGATTTACAGCAGACCTGTCACCAGAAACACTAAATGCCAGAAAGCAGTGGTGGGATATTGTGACAAGACTGAATGAAATGAATGCTTCACCTAGAATATACTGTACCCAGCAAAACTCACTTTCCGGTTTGACGGAAGAATACATGGTTTCACAGACAAAAAACAGCTCAGAAACTTTACAGACTCAAAACCAGTTTTAAGAGAAAAACTGAAAGACCTAATCTAAGACAAGACTGAGCATAAGACACACCAAATTTCGATATAAAGATGGCATTAAATCCCAGGACAATTCTTTCTCTCAACGTCAACGGACTAAATGCACCAGTTAAGAGACACAGAGTGGCTAAATGGATCAAAAAACTAAATCCAACCTTCTGCTGCCTACAAGAAACGCACCTGAATAGTCAGAACAAACATAGACTCAAAATAAAAGGCTGGAGAAAAGTTATCCAAGCAAACAACACCCATAAAAAAGCTGGAGTGGCCATACTAATATCAGATAATGCAAACTTTATACTCAGGAAGGTTGTAAGGGACAAAGATGGACATTTTATATTAATCAAGGGGTATGTAGAGCAGGAAGAAATAACTTTCCTAAACATATATGCACCAAATGAGGGGCCAGCAAAATATTTAAAACAACTGTTGACAAATCTGAAAAACAATATCAATAACAACACAATAATTCTGGGGGACCTTAACACGGCTTTGTCAACACTGGATAGGTCAACCAGACTGAAACCCAACAAGAATATACTAGACCTGAGGAGAGAAATGGAAGAAAGAGGCCTAGTGGATATATATAGGAAACTCCATCCCCAGAAACCTGGATACACATTCTTCTCCAATGTACATGGGACATT
The DNA here is from genome assembly GCF_024139225.1 of Suncus etruscus. Taxonomy (NCBI): domain Eukaryota; kingdom Metazoa; phylum Chordata; class Mammalia; order Eulipotyphla; family Soricidae; genus Suncus; species Suncus etruscus. Next base: position 22,631,357 of record NC_064860.1, on the reverse strand, counting down.
CTCCAGGATAGACTACATGCTGGCACATAAAACATACCTCCATAATATCAAGAGGATAGAAATTTTGCAGACTACCTTCGCTGACCACAAGGCTCTGAAATTATTTGTGAATTCCAAAGGGACTCAGAAGAAAAACTTTAACACCTGGAAGTTAAACAGCCTCATACTCAATAACCAGTGGGTCCGAGATGAAATCAAGAAGGAAATCAAAAGGTTCCTGGAAACAAATGACAATAAAGACACAAACTATCAGAACTTATGGGACACAGCAAAAGCAGTACTGAGAGGAAAATTTATAGCTTTGCAAGCACACATCAGGAAGGAAGAAGGAGCTTACCTGAGTAGCTTAATGACACAGCTAATAGAACTAGAAAGTACTCAACAAAAGGACCCAAAAATAGGAAGACAGAAGGAAATAACAAAGCTGAGAGCAGAAATCAACGAAGTGGAAACCCAAAAAACAATCCGAAAGATCAACGAAAGCAGAAGTTGGTTCTTCGAAAAAATAAACAAGATTGATAGACCACTGGCAAACCTAACAAAGAAAGAGAGAGAGAGAAACTTGATAACTCGTATTAGGAATGAAAAAGGAGAGATCACTACTGATATGACAGAGATTCAAAGGGTAATCAGAAACTACTTTGAAAAACTCTATGCCACTAAAAATGAGAACCTGGAAGAAATGGATAAATTCTTGGACTCTTATAATCTTCCACAGTTGAAAGAAGAGGATGTAGCATATCTAAACACCCCCATCACCATTGATGAAATAAAAATGGTAATCAAAAGTCTGCCCAAAAACAAAAGCCCAGGCCCAGATGGATTCACTAATGAATTCTATCAAACTTTCCAAGAGGAACTATTACCAATCCTGGCAAGTCTCTTTCATGAAATTGAACAAGTGGAAACACTCCCAAATAGCTTTTATGAAGCCAGCATCACCTTGATACCTAAACCAGACAGAGATGCTACGAAAAAAGAAAATTACAGACCAATATCGCTGATGAATGCAGATGCAAAGATCCTCAACAAAATCCTGGCAAATAGGATTCAATACCTCATTAAGAAGATCATCCACTACGATCAAGTAGGTTTCATCCCAGGAATGCAAGGATGGTTTAACATTCGTAAGTCTATCAACATAATACACAACATCAACAACAAGAAAAATAAAAACCACATGATTATATCAATAGATGCAGAGAAAGCATTTAACAAGGTCCAACACCCATTCTTGATCAAAACTCTCAGCAAAATGGGAATGGAAGGAACCTTTCTCAATATAGTTAAGGCCATCTACCACAAGCCAGTGGCAAATATTATCCTCAATGGAGAAAAACTAAAAGCCTTCCCTCTAAATTCTGGCACAAGACAAGGCTGTCCTCTATCACCACTCCTATTCAACATAGCACTGGAAGTACTTGCTATAGCGATTAGGCAAGAAAAAAATATCAAGGGAATCCAGATAGGAAAGGAAGAAGTCAAGCTCTCACTGTTTGCAGATGACATGATGCTCTACTTAGAAAACCATAAAGACTCTACCAAAAAGCTTCTAGAAACAATAGACTCATATAGCAAGGTGGCAGGCTACAAAATTAACACACAAAAATCAATGGCCTTTCTATACACCAATAGTAATAAGGAAGAAATAGACATTAAGAAAACAACCCCATTCACAATAGTACCACACAAACTCAAATATCTTGGAATCAACTTGACTAAAAATGTGAAAGACCTATACAAAGAAAACTATAAAACTCTGCTCCAAGAAATAAGATAGGACACGCGGAAATGGAAACACATACCCTGCTCATGGATTGGCAGGATTAACATCATTAAAATGGCAATACTCCCCAAGGCGTTATACAGATTCAACGCTATCCCTCTAAAGATACCTATGACATTCTTCAAAGAGGTAGATCAGGCACTTTTGAAATTTGTTTGGAACAATAAACACCCTAGAATAGCTAAAGCAATCATTGGGAAAAAGAATATGGGAGGAATTACTTTCCCCAACTTTAAACTTTACTACAAAGCAATAGTTATCAAAACAGCATGGTATTGGAATAAGGACAGACCCTCAGATCAGTGGAATAGGCTTGAATACTCAGAAAATGTTCCCCAGACATACAATCACCTAATTTTTGATAAAGGAGCAGGAAATCCTAAATGGAGCAAGGAAAGCCTCTTCAACAAGTGGTGTTGGCACAACTGGCTAGCCACTTGCAAAAAATTGAACTTAGACCCCCAGCTAACATCATGTATGAAGGTAAAATCCAAATGGATTAAAGACCTCGATATCCGACCCCAAACCATAAGATATATAGAACAACACATAGGCAAAACTCTCTAGGACATTGAGACTTCAGGCATTTTCAAGGAGGAAACTGCACTCTCCAAGCAAGTGAAAACAGAGATTAACAGATGGGAATATATTAAGTTGAGAAGCTTCTGCACCTCAAAGGAAATAGTGCCCAGGATACAAGAGCCACCCACTGAGTGGGAGAATCTATTCACCCAATACCCATCAGACAAAGGGCTAATCTCCAAAATATACAAGGCACTGACAGAAATTTACAAGAAAAAAACATCTAATCCCATCAAAAAATGGGGAGAAGAAATGAACAGACACTTTGACAAAGAAGAAATACAAATGGCCAAAAGACACATGAAGAAATGCTCCACATCACTAATCATCAGAGAGATGCAAATCAAAACAACAATGAGATACCATCTCACACCCCAGAGAATGGCACACATCACAAATAATGAGAACAAACAGTGCTGGCGGGGATGTGGAGAGAAAGGAACCCTTATCCACTTCTGGTGGGAATGCCGTCTAGTTCAACCTTTATGGAAATCGATATGGAGCTTCCTCCAAAAACTGGAAATCGAGCTCCCATACGATCCAGCTATACCACTCCTAGGAATATACCCTAAGAACACAAAAATACAATACAAAAATTCCTTCCTTACACCTATATTCATTGCAGCACTATTTACCATAGCAAGACTCTGGAAACAACCAACATGCCCTTCAACAGACGAATGGCTAAAGAAACTGTGGTACATATACACAATGGAATATTATGCAGCTGTCAGGAGGGATGAAGTCATGAAATTTTCCTATACATGGATGTACACAGAATCTATTATGCTGAGTGAAATAAGTCAGAGAGAGAGAGAAAAACGCAGAATGGTCTCACTCATCTATGGGTTTTAAGAAAAATGAAAGACATTCTTGCAATAATAAATTTCAGACACAAAAGAGAAAAGAGCTGGAAGTTCCAGCTCACCTCAGGAAGCTCACCACAAAGAGTGATGAGTTTAGTTAGAGAAATAACTACATTTTGAACTGTCCTAATATTGAGAATGTATGAGGGAAATGTAGAGCCTGTTTAGGGTACAGGCGGGGGTTGGGTGGCGAGGAGGGAAATTTGGGACTTGGGTGATGGGAATGTTGCACTGGTGATGGGTGGTGTTCCTTTTATGACTGAAACCCAAACACAATCATGTATGTAATCAAGGTGTTTAAATAAAAAAAAAAGAAAACATCAAAAAAAATTTGTATTGCCTTTTAAATAATAGATCAGCACATCTGGTGTGATGCCCTTAAGTTATGTGTCAATATTTATGTGCATATTGAGCACAATCAACAAAGAGACAACAAATTACACAGTATTCATTGTGGCTTTTTATGGTGTTTGAAGATTTTTAGGTGTAAATGAAGATTTTCTATTTTTAATGTGTCTACATTAGTTAACTAAGATGATAATATATTTTTGTGTATTAGAAAAAAAATAGGAGCCGGAAGTGGTAGCACAGCAGCAGGTTATTTGCCTTGCATGCAACTGACCCAAGATAAACCCGGGTTCTATCCCCAGAATCCCATATGGTCCACTGAACCAGGAGCAATTTCTAAGCATAGAGCCAGAAGTAACCCCTGAGAGCTTCCGGGTGTGGCCCAAAAACCAAAAAAAAAAAAAAAAAAAAGAAAAATACCATTAGGATAAATATTTTTTGTACACTCACATATCTTTTATTTTAGTAGAAAACAGTTTTGGACTCTTATACAGGTATTCTTACCTCAATGTCAAATACATAATAGTAATTTAACTTCTATTCTTTAAAATATAGAAATTAGATAAGTTAATAACCAAATAATTTTATTGAACACAATTTTTCAAATATGATATCATCTTACTATGAATAATTTTGAACTTAAAGGGAAAATAAAATTTTTTGTAGTAGGGAGGAATGGAAGTTTGAATAAAAAAAGAAAGTAATATATAAAAGTCCATTTCAATATTTTCAGTAAATTCTCAGGATTTTGGCAGAAAGTGACTGCTTTAGGTTACTTTTCATGACTATTTTCCCAGACTTACACATGACCCAACTTCAGAACATAGTATTTAAATTATAGGAGTTATTATAAAATTTTATTAAAAATAAGGAAATATACATTCAGAATATGATATAGAAAAAAATCATGAACATTATAGAGAATTTAAAGTAGAACACACGTTACCATTACTGAGAATTTTAAACAATGAGTTGTCACTAAATTATGTACATACCAAAACCCTCACACTTCCTAAATCTAAGTTCTTACTAAATATACATAATTTATTGTTTCTAAAACTAACTCAAATCCATAACACATTTTGCACAGAAATCAAATATACACTCAGAAGTTAAGAAAAGAAGTAGATCTGAAGGTGAAAGTAAATTTTAGAATCTCTATTTTAGATTACTGGCTGGCAGGGACATAGTGAGGTACAGGGTATAGAATCTGGGTCAGCCATGTGCAAGACACACAACCTACACACCCTACCTGTACTATCTATGTATTTTTATAAATTTGAGAGTAAGTCTTGGCCTATACCCAGTGGTGCTTAGGTCTTACTACTAGCTCCATATGGGGTACTAGAGATCAAATCCAGTTTGACAATGTTCAAGGCAAACACCCACTGCACTATTTCTTTATCCCTATGAGAATCTTTATACTATATTTTTCAAGTTAGAAGAACCTTACATAAAACAATACAAAAATAAAAAAAGAACACAAAACAAAAACAGAACAAATCTTAAAAGTAAACTTGTAGTTTAATGGGGACTTATAAAGAACCTCAATAAATATTTTTTTAAGTGTCAATCCTGCTGCTCTTTTGAAATTAAGGGCAAGCATCTAAACTGGTTTATCAGTGAAGGGCAAGGCACAAATAAATGAAGGGAGAATGTCATGACCTGTATCTTCAAAAGAAGATAGAACAGAGAAGATTTTAGGGTGAGGTGTGCAAGGCACACATATATGAAGTGATGATGTTATGACCTTATATCTTCAAAGGAACATAAAACAGAGGAGGTGAGGTGTGTTGGAGAAAGATGCATTTTACACAGTGCAATGGAGATCTGAGTGGTGGACTTAGAGAGATATGAGTCTATTTGGGTTAGAATATTTCTGGCAGATATAAGAGCGAGTACAGTTTCTTTTGTTGAGAAAAAAAACCCTGGAGTATTCCAATAAGAACATTGACTTTAGCTGAGCCAAGTTTTATGAGATAGTATTAGTAAAGTGTTATATTTTATTGTAGATGCACAATTTGTATGAAAACTGGAGGATTTGGGAGCAAATAAAGCATTGATATAATTCAGTTTACATTTTTAGAACATGATTTTTGCTCCTTTGTAGACAAAACTGGAGGCTTAGATTGAAAATAATACTTCCTGTACTTGCTACAATGAGAAAGAGGTTTATGGGACTAAAATAGGAAAACCATAAGCCAGTTTATGGGATAAGAATCGATTTACAGGGGCCAGAGAGATAGCATGGAGGTAAAATATTTGCCTTGCATGCAGAAGGACGGTGGTTCAAATCCCGGCATTCCATATGGTCCCCCATGCGAGCCAGGAGTAACCCCTGAGTGCTGCTGGGTGTGGCCCAAAAAGCCAAAAAAAAAAATTGATTTACAACCTGTTGTCACCACATAACTTTAAATAGTTTTCTCTTCTCATATGTGGTAAATTGTCTAAAATAGAAACATCTAAAACATTTTCATGGTCTGATTATATTTTGAATGTAGCGCTAACAAAACTTTCTGAGAAATTATGTGTAAGAAAAGAAAACCAAGAATAACAAAGTTTATAGCTACAAGCATTGGTAGGTCAGTGAGAGCATCGTGAAAGAGCACTGCCAGTGGAGGAGCACGGGGAGAGGAAAGGGGCTTAGGAGTACAGCAGTTGAGAAGCAAGTTTTTAAAGACTGTTTATATGCAAGTCATTTACTCAGAAAATGCTCTCAAGAGCAAAAGTGATAAAAAGGAGTGGGGAATTAGAAAAAGGCAAAGGAGAAAACTTAGCAAGAAGAACATGGCATACTTAGTCAGGGAACTCTGGTACATACAGTAAGTTCCTATATAGCTTGTACTTGTACTTAAGCTGTTTTGTGTGGTTGTAACAGAGGAACACAACAAATACTTCCAGACACTATGGTCTCCTTTGATATCAGAGCAACATCAGTAGTCCAAGCAGATCTTTGAAGGAGGTGTTATTAGCTGAATTGTGTCCTGTAAAATGTCTATGTTGAAGTCCTGCTCTTCAGTTTAATAGAATTTGGAGAAGGATCCTTTGGAATTATTGGAGTTAAATAATTAAGTGGTGTTCTCTGGATGGCATGATTGGTTATATAGAAGAGGGAAAATAAGGAGATGGCTCTCTTTGTTATGAGGATTCAGCAAGAATGTGGCCATCTGCAAATTATGCTGCTGCCACTTGAGATAGGTACCTGCACTGTCTTTGAGGCTTGTGCATAGTGCTTGCTCCTTAAAGTTCTCACTGAATAATTGAGCGAAGGTCACTTCTGTGGTCACTTTTGTGCTTGTCTTCAAATGGGCTCAAGACATTGCCTTCCGGGACAAAAAAAATTTATGAGGCAACTGGTAGTGTCCATGCTAGAAACTGATGAAATTCTATTAATCTACACTCCACTAATTTGATTTGTGTGTTCCTTTCATGCAAGACATGGCTTGTCATAAATCTGACAGGCCTTGTGCTCATGCTGCTTTGCTTTTTATTATTATTGTATTACAGGGTTTCAGTAACTTGGATTTAGGATTACAGACATAACTGCCAGAGAAAATTTACAGCTGGTTGCCATCCCCACTTTTTTTATGGTTTGGTTTCCTGCACAGTTTCTTTTAAAAATCTCAACACAGTTTCTTTAGCCATTCGTCAGTTAAACAGGCACTACCAGTTACCTCATATTTTTTTTTGTCCCAAAAGGCAATGTCTTGAGCCCATTTGAAGACAAACACAAAAGTGACCACAGAAGTGACCTTCGCTCAATTATTCAGTGAGAACTTTAAGGAGCAAGCACTATGCACAAGCCTCAAAGACAGTGCAGGTACCTATCTCAAGTGGCAGCAGCATAATTTGCAGATGGCCACATTTTTGCTGAATCCTCATAACAAAGAGAGCCATCTCTTTATTTTCCCTCTTCTATATAACCAATCATTCGATCCAGAGAACCAAGATGCCCTTCAACAGACGAATGGCTAAAGAAACTGTGGTACATATACACAATGGAATATTATGCAGCTGTCAGGAGAGATGAAGTCATGAAATTTTCCTATACATGGATGTACACAGAAGCTATTATGCTGAGTGAAATAAGTCAGAGAGAGAGAGAGAGGGAGAGAGAGAGAGAAACGCAGAATGGTCTCACTCATCTATGGGTTTTAAGAAAAATGAAAGACATTCTTGTAATAACAATTTTCAGACACAAAGAGAAAAGAATTGGACGTTAGAGCTCACCTCAGGAAGCTCACCACAAAGAGTGATGATTTTAGTTAGAGAAATAACTACAGTTTGAACTGTCCTAATAATGAGAATGTATGAGGGAAATGGAAAGCCTGTCTAGAGTACAGGCAGGGGGGGGGGAGGGAGATTTGGGACATTGGTGATGGGAATGTTGCACTGGTGATGGGTGGTGTTCTTTACATGACTGAAACCCAAACACAATCATGCATGTAATCAAGGTGTTTAAATAAAATATAAATATATATATATATAAATGCCCTTCTGACCTAAAATATTGTCAACAATATGTAAGCACTATGATCAGAATAAAAATTATATTAATAAAAAATCTTAACACATTCCTTGACTTGTTTTAAAAAAACACAATTTCTTCTCTTTTTATAGGAACTGTTTTTTTTCTGAGCTAACTAGGGCGGGAGTGATTGTACAGTGAGTAAGGTGCTGGCCTTTCACGAATCCAACACAAGTTTGATCCTTAGCACCCAATATTATCATCTTTTGAGCCTGCCAAGAGTGATCCTTCAACCCAGAATCAGAGATAAACCTTGAATTTTACCTGTCATCAAAACAAAACAAAAATATAAAGTAACTAATGTAATTCTTGACTTAAACAAAAAAATGTCTTCCTAAACGAATTTATATATAGTATTAATAAGAATATTTCATAGGTTAGTCACTAGCAATTAGGCATTATTTTTAATTTGTTCACACTTTAATATTGCATCTTTGAAAATGTACTTTGAGGACTTGCAATGTCACTTCAAATAAAACTCAAATGTAATTGGAATTCTTGTAATGTAACTCTTAATTAGTTTTGAGAAAATGCAATGCTTGTTCATTATTATGCTGAGAAGGACATATAATTTTTAAAAGGACAAAGATTATTATTAATTATATGCTTAGAATTTTACTTTTGGGCAATAAACATGAGGTGTAAGGCAATTATTTAAATTAATTTCGAATTGTTAATGATAGAAAAAGCTACACTCTCTTCATGTACCATTTAGAATAATAAGTGGTTTACTTGTATTATCTTATTAAAATGTGCAAGCAATATTTTAAGAAAATTAATATTTTAAGTGATACAAAATGCACGGTATTGTCTTACCTTTCCCAGAACTAAGTTTATATTTCATTGTGCATTAAAGTCTTGTGTTCTACATATTTTGCTATGCATCCAATTTGTTATCGTGTCTTTTCTTTTGCTGTGCTAGAATGATAGCAAAGCTTTCAGATTCAGAAGAGTTCAGCTATTAACTTAAAGAATCCATGTACTAATTTAAATATGTATTTTTATATTCTTTAGATAAATAGAATCAGAAGATCTGGATTATGTGATAATTTTTTAGTATTTTCCAGAAAACTTCATATATATTGCCTTTATTGCACAATATTCTGTCCTACCAACAGTTTAATAGTACTTTTTCTCCACGTACCAACCCTTGTTGGTCTATCTTTTGAATAACATCCTTACACCTATGAACTTTCATGTATTGTATCTATGAAAATCAAGGTTAGTCAACAGGACAAATTGGTTGGGGGTCCATTAGATCCCAAAGGAGAGAGGTTTACTTGAAATGCTACTTAGAAATCTGGAATTAGGAGAAAAGTCAGGGGTGGGTATCTAATTAAATATATAGATATCAACAAATCTTTCTTTTCATAATTATATGCTTTTTAGCTTATAAAAATTGTATGTGGAGACCTTTTATTTGAACATTATACTCTTTTAATATTTGAATGGTTTTAGTTGGAATGTATCCAGGAATGCTGTATGATACAAAAGTTAAAATTTTAAATAGAGGAAAATGTTTTAATTAATTCACATAGTTGGTGAAAGTCTGATGAAATGGGCTGCTACTATATGTTTGTGGGGAAATGCCTTGTGCTCTTTTCTCTCTAGATCAGGTGTGTGGGATGATCATGACTACTTTCTTTATTTTTCTCTATTTGACACGATTTCTCATTACTTAATATTTACTAACTTAAATATTTACAAAAGCATATTTTTATAACTCCTCATTTGATATGTTAAAGTTAAAAATGGTGACCTCTTTATAGTTCTTCCTTTCTCCACCCTGGATAAATCCTACTGTCTTCTCTACATTACTTAGAGTCCAGTCAAACTGAGATTGTATTGGAGTCGGCTATCAGAAATGACAGGTAGAGACACAGACAGGACGGAAATTCTGGAAGAAATTTTCTTCCAATAATTTCTCCTTTTTCATCTCCTTTGCTGCTCTGTGTTTTTGTACTCCTACGATGGAGTATATCAAGTACACATGAGTATACCCTCCTCTTGGTATAGGAGGAGGGAAGGATCGAAGGGTATGATCCCTCCCTGGCTAATTTCTTCCCTGCTGCTTTCTTTGATAGAAAAATAGTCTTCCTGCTCAGTACAGCGGGGAACTTGTAATTGCTGATAGTTTTTGCTTGTCTTAATATCTCTTAGAAGTTCCTTAGTCCAGCCTTCATTAAAGTGTTTTCTCCTGTTGGACCTCCACGGTAAATGCTATTTGTACAGTGAAAAAATTCACTAACACTTCCATATTTTGTCTACAATATAGTGTTTTATGGCAACTTTTCATACATCTGTTAATGTAGTTATCATTAAATATCTTCCTATAAAAGCAACTATAAATGCATAATAATTCTATGTCCTATTATGAAATCTATACATATTCTGATATTACTTTGTTATATCCTTCACTATAATTCTTGATCAATTGTATCTAGGTTACCGCAAGAACTTATAAGCAGGCTCTGATTCTTCTTTCTCCACTGCAAATCTATCTTCAATCTATCATTCAAATTTATTATTTGTCTTTGCTGCCTTCAAAATCTTCCAGGGACTTTACATTGCACTGAGAATAAATCAAGCTGTTTTTCACAATCTACCCCTAAGGCAATATCTTCTCTGATTTCTCCTTCTTCTACTAACATCAAGTCATGCTTTTCCCCCACCCACATTTATTTTTGATCTCAGTACATCACCATGCTGGCATTTATGGAGGTGTCCCTGTGCTTACTCTCTCCAGTTATTTGCATTGTTACTTCTTCCTGTGTTTCTAGCTTTGTTCCTAAAGAACCAGACTAAATATTATCTTTTGGGGGGGTGTCTACAACCCGCGAAGCTCAGGGTTTACTCCTGGCTCTGCACTCAAAAATTGCTCCTAGAAGGCACAGGAGACCATATGGGATGCCGATATTTAAACCACCTGCTGTCCTGGGTCAGCAGCATGCAAGACAAATGCCCTACTGCTGTATTATCTCTATGGCCCCTGAAATATTATCTTTTTCATAAGTCTTAATTCCCAAATTTTTTATTTCTTTTTTTAGTCTTTTAACAACAAATCTGTAATTATTTGTTGTCTTCTCTCCTGAAACACTAATGAAAATTTTACAAGAACAAAGCTATTTGTTATTTTAATTGCTACTTTTCAGTGTTTTTGCCCATTTTAGAATTTAATACATATATTAATGCAGATAAATAATACATATGCATAATAAAGAAGATATATATAATTGTATTTGCATAAATGGGTTATGCAAAACATCCACCCCAAAATAAATATCCATTATGTGTATTCCCCCAGTTAAAGTAAACTAGTATGAATAAGCAGCATGATTAACCTTAGTATAAAATTTAAAATGTCAGATAAAAAAATTTACGACAATAAATTCATAAATAGTGAAACTAAATATGTCAACAGTAACCTTATAAATATTGTATGTATTTATGAGTATTTAAGATAATCTAAATTATACTTTATTTTTGTCAGATCACGTATTTAAAGCTTATCATATATTTATAATTTAGTATATGTGTTTACTTATATGATTAGTCATTCCTAAATGTTTACTTATTTATTAAAGTTTTAAAAAACTAAATAAGTTGGAACCAGCTCTTTCCAGCCTTCAAGATGTCGAAGCGAAGATGTGGTGGGTCCTCCGGCGCCAAGTTCTGGATCTCCTTGGGTCTGCCCATAGGAGCCGTGATCAACTGTGCAGATAACACAGGAGCCAAAAATCTGTACATCATCTCTGTTAAGGGGATCAGATTGATCCCGATTGAACAGACTTCCCGCTGCTGCTGTGGATGACATGGTGATGGCCACGGTCAAGAAAGGCAAACCCGAGCTTAGGAAAAAGGTACATCCGGCAGTGGCAATTCAACAACGAAAGTCATATCGGCGAAAAGATGGCATCTTTCTTTATTTTGAAGATAATGCAGGGGTCATAGTAAACAATAAAGGTGAAGTGAAAGGTTCTGCCATCACTGGACCAGTTGCATAGGAATGTGCAGACTTATGGCTCAGGATTGCTTCCAATGCAGGCAGTATTGCTTGATTCTTCCGTGTTTGTATTTGTTAAAAAGAACCTATTAAAAGTACTTGCTTCCAAGGAAGAGTGAGGACTATTTGGCTCAATAGATTCATTCCCTGTTACCAAAAAAAAAAACAAAAAAAAAAAACAAAAAAAAAAAACTTCATAAAAAAAAAAAAGTTGGAACTAGAAAGCCCAGTAGGTAGTGCTCTTGACTTGCATGTGGCCAACCAAGGTTTGATCCCCAGCTTCATGGTCTAGTAAAATCTGCCAGAGTGTTTACTGAGCATGGACTCAAAAGTAAGCCCTGAGAATGGCTAAATGTTATCAAAACATCAAAATAAAGTAAAACTAAAAAACTAAAATACAATTTTGATCTGATAATGCTGGGTCAGATTAAAAGTGCTTAACCTTTTTTAAAGGTTGCTTATGGCCGTTAGATCTTATTTTGTTAAATGCACAAACTATTCTTACAATAAAATTGAAGAGATATTAATAATTTTTTTCTTGGGGAGCCTGGAGAGACAATTATACTGCCATGAACTTTTTATATATTACATGTTTTTCTAGAATGTTAAAAGTATGCACAACTGGAGCAATTGTCTTTGTTGTGGACATAAAATCTAGAATGGTAAAAATGAAAATCACACTTCTGGTCTTTCTCTTGGGAGCTGAATTCAAACTGGTTTTCTGAACTTTTCTTTTAGTGTTTCCAAACAAAAACTAAAATGGTGTATTGAGTTGTGGGTGGCAGATTTTAAGTAAAATTTGAAAATGTTTGGAAGCCTATTAAACATAAACAATTCACACATTTTCAACAGAGTGGGGATTAATCATCAGAATGAAATTAGAATGTTTGTTTACATTATCTTAATACTGCAACTTTTTGTACCTCACTGAATTTTTTTGAAAGGTTTCTATAACTTATGGAATTTAACTTTCATCCTTCTTTCTTATCCAGTTTGATCTGTAAATACTGTATTACTAGCTTCTCTTCAAGGTAATTATAGGATTTTATTTCTGTAGAAGAAAGATTGACAATGTAGATTTCAACTCTATATAACATGTTAACAATATAAGCACATGTATCCCATAATCACTGTATTGCCAAAACTCTCCTTTGTTGCTATTTATTTTTAGTGTGTTTCCTAATGTGCTAGTGGGAAGCTGTTCTTGGCCCAACAGAGTGGATTACAATTTGTTCTTGGTGATGTGGGCAGCATGAACCCTTTGCTTCTGGACCAGAGCTGCCCCAAGGTGATGGAGGATGGATATGTGTCTTCCAGGACCTTCCAAAAATCCAGTACATGTAAAACACATCCTTTAGTTTCTTAAACACTTTTTTTAGTCTTCCTGTGTCATTTATTGAAAAAATTCCAGGAATGTTTCAAAAGGTTTAATTTTTTTGTTGTAATTTAGCTTATGTTTATTTTTTTAATTACTCATAATTATATTGTTCTTGGTTTCTGTCTGACATTGAAATGACATTTTTTGTTGGTCATTCCCAACTGCTAACAGTTTACATAATTAATTTTTATATAAAAAATTGAAAAAATTAGGGGCCAGAGCGGTGGAGTGAAGTGGTAAGTCATCTGCCTTGCTTGCGCTAGCCTAGGATGAACTGAGGTTCGATCCCCTGGCATCCCCTATGGTCCCCCAAGCCAGGAGCGATTTCTGAGCGCATAGTCAGGAGTTACCCTGGAGTGTCACTGGGTGTGACCAAAAAAATTAACAAAATTAATATAGCATTTAGAAATCAAAGCAGATAAAAAAAAATCTGGGTTTTGTTGTGTACTAGTATGTAACCAGTATGTAGGGAGATACATTATATTTGGAAATTAAGAGTATTTTTCTAGTTTTTTTTAACTACTTCACATTTCAGTGACCCATAATGGTATGTTCTGCTTGAATAATTCTAGTGATGGATTACTGCCTCTTCAGCCAATTCTATGCTATTAAGTATACATGATTACCAGAATTGCCCAATTATCTTCTGTCCATTGGTCTTAATTTTAACCTCCTGAGAAATAGCACAAAGTTTATAATTGATTTCCTCTGAAAGGGAATAGCTGTTTTGAATACAAAGGGTGAATTCTTGCCTAGTGTAAATAGCCTCATTCAAATTTTGTGAAGCATAATTCTGCACATTTGATGACCATAGATCATGGCCATTATTCTACAAGACTGAATTTCAGGGTTTCCTTGTTTTCTATTAATATAAAATGTGAGGTTAGACTCTGTAGAGCATTTATTTTGATCCATCTGCCTTTTTGTATTCTAGGATTTGTTCTAAGTACTTTATACAATTTAACATTCTTAGTCCTTTTAACCAAGCTAGTCATTTGGACACTTATTTTCTCCATTCATATAGGAAAAAACAAGTTAAACAGGTATAAAACGATTTGACTATGTTAGAAATGGTAGAACTGTATATTCAGTACAGGGACCACAGCAGAATGCTGTTTCTTATACACCAGGCTTCCTCTCATAGACCATTTTTAACATGGATTTTATTTTTAATCTGGGTTCTATAATTTGATGCACCCCCCTCGAGTAAACCAGAATCTGTGGAACTGGTTATTTCTTTTTCCTTTCTTAAAAATAATTTTTATTGTGACCAATGTGAATTGCAAGTCTTTCACAGTTATATGTAAGGTACATGGTGACAGTGAAATAGGGACATTCCACCACCAGTGTAGTCCTCCTTTTACCCCTGTTTCCAGCATGCATGATATACCACCCCCTTTACCTCATGGACTACTAGTGTAATAGGACCCCTCTTGATGTAGCTTGATGTAGATTGGATTATCTTGATTCTGTTGTCATTGACTTTGGGTTTGGTGCTTAGGTATGGTCTTTTTTTATTTCCACTCAATGTTCATGTGACTGTTTACTCCTGGTACCATCCACTATTTTTCCCCATCAATTTTTGAGGAGATGATTAAAGTTCTGTGGTTCTGTTGTAAAAAAGGAAAAAAAAAGCTGGGAGGGGCTTGTCTACAAGCTATATAGATTTAAAAGAAGAAAAAAAAAAGAAAAAGAAAACCTAACCAATACAAGCAGCAACAACAAAAAAACAACTAACAAAAAAGAAGAAAAAAGAAGAAAAAGAATTAGACTATCATGGAAAGTTGTTTTGTTTTTATTTCGTTTGTTTTTGTTTTTGTTTTTGTTTTGCATAGGCACAGTAAATATTGGGGTAAATTAGAAAGGAAATTCCCTTGACATAAGAGATACAGGATTTCTCCACCCTTGAAGCATACTGTTATAGGAACAACTACAGATTTAACCTTTTAACTATTTTCTTCCAGTTTTTCATGAATTCATAGGTTAATGAATGGGTATTATATTGAGAATGGTAACTTTCCTCATTGCTAAATCTACACATAGATCTACACACATAATCAAGCTTATATATATTTGGAAAGCCTTCTAAGTAATGTTCAATAGAAAAGACCCTCTCACAACTATACTGCCAGCTGGCTGGCTGGCCCAATCCTCAGGTTGTGTTATGTGTGTATATGGAGTGTGTGTTTGTGTGTGCATGTGTCTTTAAGAACCACTTTCTCCACAAAACTTTGGGAACCTTTAGGTCCCTATCAGTGGTACTTTTTCTCATGGTTTTCAATGCTAGATCCTGTGACAGTGCTTTTCAGGTCCTGCAGTGCTGGGAGATGTTAGTGTCAGCTGGACATTCACAGTTTGTGATGACCACTATTAAATATAATTACAATTATACTTATTATTGTAAGATATTATTCCAACTACTTTTCATGTATTTTTATTGCACTGTTTCTTTTTTGTTTGTGTTTTTCTGTGCTTATCATAGTTCTAGAAATAAGGCAATAATTACTTTAAGCTGTACAGTTTTTAATTTAAAGAAACTTACGATTTGACAAATTTATGATTCATCTTGAAAGAGATACAAACCAAGATGCCCAAATTTGCGGATACACAGAAGTTAATGCTGAAAATTCTAAGGCACTAATATACTACAGGAACCCTTCTGGGGAAGCTACACCTGTATCCTGTAGACACAGCCAGTCAACTCTTGACCCTGTTCTATAGATCCCAGAGTTTCTATCTAGAGCATGTGATAACTCCAACTTCCACAATGCTAATAACCCAGTAGGAACACACCAAATGAAAATAGAAAGTAACATAGAGAACAACTAAGCTCACTAAATAGAAACAGTAATAGAAGGCTCAACTTGCAAACACATAGCTAAGTAAATTCTTAGGAAATGACTTTATGACTCCATTGAGAGAAAGAACAATTTTCACGAGTTTCTTCACTGAACTATTTTTTCATAAACCATTATACCATTTACACGTGCAGAAAGAAATATAAAATAAATTATTTTGTATCACCTAACGGGACCTGCTGATGGGGAGATGGTTGTTGGAAATTTTATGGTGGATGGAAATTTATACAGATGAGAAGATTATTGTTGGAACAATGAATTCCCTAAAAAATAATATTGTGAATGACTTTGTAGATCATATTTTTAAACAAAGTATAAATATTATGTTTTACAATAAATTTATAATATTATAAATTTCACGAAAACCATCCTTCTATCTCTGTCATCTCACTGCTCTCACCAAAAGTTCCAGAACTTCCGAAGATCTAAAGGATCTCCTGTACCCATCCTTTAGCTTCTCTTACCTTTTTTTTCTATCTTGTCTGCCATATTTCTACATATTTTCAGTATCTAATAGTAACTTTCTCTGTACTTTAACAGTAATTTTTTCTACAATTGAGTTTACTAATAGTCTTCACAGTGCCAAGGACTGTGTAATCGGTACTTTATTTAGTCCTCCCTCAAAATAATGCTATAAGACAGATTTTTGGGACCTCTAAACCATAGGATAGACACCTAGTAATTCATGGTGATATTCATCTGATGGACTGTTCTGGGTAGTGGACAGGGACAAGGTAGATATTTTGCCTTGTGGTGCTGAGTACCATAAGAAGCAGTCTGTGTTTGTGTCATTGAGTACAAGAGCTAATAAATATATTTTAAATTAATTAATGGATCAAACAAACTATATGGGAAGTTTATGAATATTATGATTTTATGGTTTTAATATATCATAAAAATTAAAATTATATATTAAGAATGGTTTTTTCAGCATTTTATTTTATTTAATCACTTTAACTTGTTTTGATAAAGTAGTAAGAGTTACATAGAACAAGATGTACTGCATCTAGTATATCACCTGGTTGTTTCATCTGGATGATTTCCTAACCTGAAAAAATTACTTAACAGTATTCATATCTGTTTTTTTTAAAATGAAATGACAAAACAGTATTGCTTTACTCTTAGTTTATATGCTCATGAGACAATTCATGTAGAGTACATGGCACATACAAATTGGTTTAAAATTGGTAATTTATGTATTAATATTATTTTATTCTACCTGATACCAAAATAGTGAGAATACTAACTTCTATTTATTCAATTATCCATTAACTCATATAATCAGTACAGTTTATAGTGAACTCTTTTAACAGTAGTTTCAAAAAACTAATCACATGAAAACAGTTTCTAATATGGTGGCTTACAATTAGAAAATATAATTCTTGTTAGTATTATCTTTCTGAAAAATTTACAAGGCTTTTAAAATTGTCCCATGAGACATAAATGCTGTCTGATAAGTTTTGGCAGTACAAATATTGTGCTAAGTCATTGTAGTTGAGCTAAGACACAGGGTTTAATGTTCGTATTTCTGATTATACTCATCATGCATAAAATCAGAATGATGCTGTTTTTCACAATATTATTTTTTATATTCCCATGCCCTCCTTCTCTCCCTACCTTTTTTTATCTTGATTATTTATCCACCAAACCTACTGTGTTTTTGGAGCCCTATTAGGTACAAAGTAGGCATAGTAAAAACACAGATGCTGTCTCTTTATTCTGGAACTCATGCCCCATAATGAAGAAGGAATCTCTTCAAAAAAATTTGGCTATGTTGTATATGTCAGTAAAGGTCCTGGCACTCTGAAAAATTAAATAATGAAAGGATACCAAAGCTTTGGATAAACAGAAACACAAATATTAAATAGGAATACAGATTAATCTGAAAATAGCCCCTTTTAGACAATGTGCAATTTAACCTATATGCACAGCTCTGCTGGACAAAATAATGCTTCTTTTCATGAGCATTCCTTTTGTCTGCAATGACTGGAATTGTGCCAGCTGTCCAATTTCATTATGCTTTTTCTACTCTAATAATGGCAAGGCATTATTTTCATTGTGTTCAGTGACTGATCTTTTAGATACTGCTGTGATTGCTTTTTTTGTGTGAAATAGTTCAAATAGAAGAAGAAATATAGAGAATAAAACCCTCACATTCAGCCTTACTAAACACTTGAAATTTTGGCATATTGTTTTCAGATTTTTCTAAAGTTTTATTTCAGTAAAGATTCAGTTGTAGTCTGACTTAAATATGTAAGCAGTATATGTTACTTCTTTCATATTTCTCCCCTTTGCTAATGCTTTTGGCCTGTCAATTTTGAAAATGTAGCATATCAACTTTACAATTTATATTGTACCAATTACAAACTTATATGGGTATTATTAATTTCTGTAAATGCTGTAGTGTGTTTCAGCTTATTGTCATCCTTGATTTGAAATTAGTTTGTATTTCTTCAAATACAAAAATTATGCTCAGTAATTTAATATTCAACATATTTCATTAGTGTTGCTATATTTTTATCTTAACATCATGGCTTCATATTTTACTATGTTAAATACTATCCTTTAAGAAATTTAATTTTAATTTTTAATTGAAGTATCATTGTATATAATAATATTGAATTCATTATTCCAGAACTTTCCTCCATTCCTACAAACATTTGTTATTTTAAATATTTTGATAGAAATTAATATCATTACTGTTGAGCTGCTACTTCTTGCAATTTTTTACTTCACCGTCTCTTAAGATTTTACAAAATATCTTTACTTCTTTTAGACTTAATAGTCTAATTCTATAGTATAACATGTTAATAGTCAATTTATTTCATTGATATATTGGCATTATTTGTACCTTTTGCAGATAAACTATAAGATTATGGCTTGTTTTAAATTTTGTTTATGTTTAAAACTCATTTTGTCTTTATTTCTAATATTGCATACATTACCTTGATATCTCCTTTTGTAATCTTTATTTTTATTCATATATTTGGCTTGGAATATTACTTCAAAGAAAGATTTCTTCTAAAATCTACTTAAGATATATAATGAAGGGCCTGAATGATAGCACAACATAGGCTGCCAATAGTGACAGACCAGGGTTTGATCCCCGGCATCCCAAATGGTCCCCTGAGCCTGCCAGGAACAAATTCTGACACAAAACCAGGGTTTGGGTGATCCTCCTTCCAAAAAAATATATAATGAAGACTTTATCTTCCATTTTAGAAGAGACTGATGTTATTCTATGGATATTTTATTAAATAACTATTTTATTTTAAATATTCCTGAATAGTTTCTTTGTAACACATTTTATTTCATTTATTTTATTACCAAATTTAATAGTCTAACTTTTCCTAAGGATCATGTATTTATAGTTATTTGTTCAAAATATTTGTTCATAAATAAAATTAATAGCATCTCTAATTTTAATATATTTTACATGAAGGTTTGTATTGCTTCCTTGTTTACTCTGTGCATTATAATTTGTCTGTTTCCTTACATTAATTGATAGATTTATTAACTTAGTCATTTATTTTCTCTCTGACTCATACTTTGTTTACTATTTTTTTTATGTATGTCCTCGATCTGTCTTGTCTCAGGGCCTTTATTCAGAGTCATGTATAGTCACTTCTGGATTTACTAATCAATGTATGGAAACTGCTTAGGATTTTTAATTCATTTTGTCCTATGGAAATAGTTGTTTTATTGTTTAAACTTTTGCTTTTTTTTTTTTTTTTTTTTTTTTTTTTTTGTGGTTTTTGGGTCACACCCGGCAGTGCTCAGGGATTATTCCTGGCTCCAGGCTCAGAAATTGTTCCTGGCAGGCACGGGGGACCATATGGGACGCCGGGATTCGAACCGATGACCTCCTGCATGAAAGGCAAACGCCTTACCTCCATGCTATCTCTCCGGCCCCTAAACTTTTGCTTTTATTTTCTGACTTACATTATACTTTCTCAATGTCTATTTCATAGATCTATGGGGCAAATATAAACTCATTTTTCTATGTTAGCTAGAAGTCTTTGTGATAGTTTAAATGTGTTTTAGTTACCACCATAGGACTTCCTTATCTATTGTGATAGAATTTTCCCTCATTCTTGTATAACATTAGTTGTTAATAATTTATAAGTGAAATTTTATAATATTAATCATATAAAACATTAATCTTCTTGTTTTGAATGACACTACATCGGATTTTTAATTTTGGTACAAAAATTAAAATGTGAAGTTATTTGGCCTAAATTATTACCTAAACCATCACAATAGTAATAATAATTGAAGTATTACTTGGGAATATTATATAAGAGAATGGGCATTATAGATACAAGGTAGGGTGATAGTGTGAAATATTGAAAATGTTAGATTTATTGTTTGGAATCTAATATAAACTTTTGAATAAATAGGATGAAAGATAAAAATAAAAAGATAAAGTTAATAACTTTATCTGAACCTTCATTTACTGATGGGTAAAATTAAAGTATAGATATACAAGACTTCTGAGAACTTTTCTGGTTATAACATAGATTTTTAGGTGCTATGTATTGCTTTTAAAATTATGACAAAAATTTGTAACTTACTCTAATCAGAGTAGAGCATTTGTAATAGTTGATGGAGCTGTAAAGAAAAAATTTTCAAAGGAGGCATTTAGATTCACAAAGAAAAATAAATGGCAGTTATGATTAAGTAGACAAATAAATCATAATAGAAAAAAATACTGAAGTCACAAAACAGTTCAATTTATGAAGAGTTTTTTTCTTTTGGAGAAAGATTTCATCAAGGCAATTGAAAAATACAAGATTGTATTTTCAATTTTCAAGTTAGAAAATTACTTTAATCTTGCTTAGTTTCCATTTTATCCTTGAACAAAAAAAAATGTGCATAGAATTCAAATAAGCTGAGTGATGATCCCAGCATATTTCACAGGTTCTTTCATTTGGTGCCTGGCTCCTCATGGGTATTAAAGAAAGCAAAAAAAAAAAAAAAAAAAAATGTTCAGGCTCCTCCAGAAAAGGCAAAGGAAAAGTATTCCAGGAACTTGCCTTTATTTTTTTACAGAAATGAAAACTTACTTAAAGTTCAAGATATAATGTAAGGTTACCATTTTTTTTTACATTTACTGCATGCCAAATGTGTGCATGCAATTATTTTATAATCTTTAAATCAAATTTCATTGTTTATGTGATCAAGACGACTAAAAGATATTAGTACGATTTTAATGGAATTCAAGAATAATGTGGAAAATATGTTCTTATCAGGGATTAAAATATGGATTGCCATCTGTAAAGCAAGTGGCTTCTCTCCTATACCACCTCTTGTTTCAAAATAAAAATTAGTAAAGTTCACTAATTAGGTGGCCTCCCCATTGATCTTTGTCACAAAATGTGTGTGTTCATGTGTGAATACATACTGACAACATGAAAAAACCAGGCCCAGGTTCTTGACTTCTATAGAGAGGAAAGAATCAACAAAAATATAATGTAAATAAATATTTAAATGTAGTTCAAAATCATGAGCTGTGGTTTAAAAAATAAAACACTTTAGGCAGTTTGAACTGTTATGTTATCCACCTATGAAGTGGACATGAATGTACATTAAAATTTAAAATAAATATTTACTTTATAAGGTGAGAAGAGATATTTGCTCAGAAAGTGAGTCAGTGAATATTAAAGAGAACAAACACACCTGAAACAGACTTGCTTAACAACAGAAGGGTGTTTGTTAAACCTTTATACATGTACATACATAATGAAAAATCATAACCATATTCTTAACACTGAAATTTTATGATGAACTAATTTAGAATTCTTCTGAAGTTTTAACTTTTGCATTGTCACTGTTAATAGAAGCAGATTTTGATATTTAAAAGTCAGTGCGAATATGAAAGAATAGTTAGTTTTATTGTGGAAGGAAGTAGTCTCAAGTTGATGAACAGTCCTTTTAAGCACGGACCACAATAAGTTTTTAACAATTTGAAAAATAAATGGGTCTTTTAGATAATCTCTTCCTGTATATAAATTGAGCTATTATTATTTTAGCTCTATCCATTCTAAAGGATGTTGTTTTCAACCTGCTATTAGGAAAACTAGCAGTAATTAGTGCTACAGTGTAAATTGGTTGATATCTTAGATTGTACCCAGTATGATAGTAACCAGAATCTATGATATGGAATAGAAAACTATGCAAGTCTTATCTGTAAAATTTTAGTAAAGGAACTATGACTATAATCATACAGAAATGCTCTCCGGTTAGATAGCTCTTAGTAAGCCAACTTATGAATTTATAGACATGCATATTTTGTAAATTGAAAAATATGATGGAAAGAATTGAATTCTGGTTCACCAATTATATGTGTAAGATGTCTATATATTTGTATATATTTGGTGTGGGGGCAGTGTTGAGGAGTGACTCCTGATTCTGCACTTAGAAATTACACTTGACAATGATTGGGAACATGGAATTTCAGAGATCAAACATAGGCAAGCAAACATCTTACCCATTAGACTGTCTCTCCAGCCACCTCCAACTCTTTTCTGATCTTAAACAAATACTTAATATGGGCACCTGTTTCTGAAATAATTAAACAAATATAATAACAGTGCTTACTTTTTATGGTGACAAAGATGTATGAATAATGTTTGCTCCTATGGTTTGGACAGTCTGACATGTCATCAGGAACTTACCTTTCCATTATTATGGTGAGAAAGGAAAGTTCATGGTAATGTTACGGCCCCATTTACAATGTTGACATCCATCTAGGTCCAGATTTATAGTAACAGTTCCTAAGAGAATTCTAGGCCACACAGAGTATGACTTCCATGTCAAAGCCACTTTAAATATTGTGTTTTTTTGATCAATTATTTTTAACAGGCTCCATATTTTTCTCACCTAATCTAATTTTGTGTTTTGTTTTCTTTAAATTCTAGCTAGCTATGTTGTATTAACTGTGATCAGTGATGTACTATTAGTGAATCAGTACTTTTAAAAATTCTAAATTATGGGCTGAGAGCAGGTAGGATGCTTGCTTTGTTCAAGGCTAGCCTCAGGTTCAATCCCCAGAACTCTCTATGGTACCTTGAGCATTGACAGAATTAATTCCTAAATATAAAGCTAGGGGTAGCAGTTGTGTTAATGACTAAGTTCCATCCAATTGATCAGATTAGTTGTGTCTAGTCAGTTAGTTGTTGCCTTGTGCCTTTAGAGTCCTAAGTTGGCTACTAGGGACAAAGTTTGTAGAGTGTGCCCTGCCCCTAAGGACTCTGAGGGACAGAATCTGAGAGTTTCAAACCAATGATGTATGCACATTTCTAGAGGAATAGATCAAAGTCAAAAGAGAACCATCTTGGGGCCAGAGTGGTGGCACTGAACGGTGAGGATCTGCCTTGCCTGCGCTAGCATAGGACAGATCACATTTTGATCCCCCCGCGTCTCATATGGTCCCTCAAGCCAGGAGCAAATTCTGAGTGCATAGCCAGGAGTAACCCCTAAGTATCACTGGGTGTGGCTCCCAAGAAAACAATAAATAAATAAATAGAACCATCTTTATTGGTAGCCTCGAGCATTGCCAAGTGTGACCCTAAAATAAAACATCCTAGATTCTGTTTTTATATCTAAAAATCACTCAATATTTTACTAAGTAAATAAGAAATTTATATTATTTGTAAAAAAGTTTCAGATCTAGTTACCAAAAATAAATATGGAACATAAGCATAATAATATCTATCAATTTAGTGTAAACTTTATACAGATTTAAAAGGTATTTACATACTTATTTTTAGTGGGAGTTAGGTATTGGCTATCAATAAATCATCTAATCTTTAGTTGTGCATGTTTTTAAAACACATATATCATATGTTATTTTATTAACTTTGTGGGGGCTAGGGCTATACCCACCTATACTTGAGACTGATCCTTGCTGTATCCTCTGGAATCATTCCTATTGGGATTTAGGGACCATTTGAAGTGCTGGAGTTAAACCATGTTTGACCATTTGCTAGGCAAGTGCCCTACCTGCCTGCTGTAATAACTCTTCAGCCTCTGAAGACTTTTGCTCTTTCTTTTATTCACTAAGTGAAAGCAACTCTTTGGAGAAATATTTCTAATTATATCACTTTGCTTGCAAAGGGGAAATTTTCCAAAGGTATAGCTTCCTTTTCTTACAAAGCAAGATATTATAATGTGGTACTTCAAATTTATTTAACATCTGGTTATTTGTGATATCAGTTTATATATTTATATGCATATATTTTATCCTTTTCCATAAATGAACACATTACTCTAATATAATATATATATATATATATATATATAATGTTATCTTCCATAACTCAGAAAAAGCTTCAGGTAGGAACTGTCACAGCATCGTTTTACCTGTATTTCAGAACAGCACTCCAACCTATAAGGAAGAAGTGTTATAAATAAAAAGAGAATAAGAACTACTTTCACCTTCATTAATAGTGAGTACTGTGACCATGCATTTAGGCTTAAATATACTTAATAGAACCATACTTCTAGTAGTAAATTAAAACTTCTGTCTCTCTGATGCCTGAAGATAATGACAAATCCTTATAATTGGGCTGAATAAGTTCTGTAATTTTATGAAAATGATATATTAATCTTTAAAATAAAATTTAAATTACTTTCAATATGAGAATACAGTATGTCTAAATTATTTTTCTTTAATAATTTTTTTTTACTTTTTTTTGACATTTTAAATTGCTTTATTAAAAGACCATAATACAGGTTGTTCACAATACAGTCAGGAGTATTTTTTTACAGTTGCAAAGTATGCATGATTGAATTTCAGTTATACAATGCACAACACCATTCACCAGTGTAGTATTCTGCCACCACTTTCCCTAATTTCCTCCTGCCCTGCTGCATCTGAGTGAGATATTTTCTTTTCTCTCTGTATAAGTATATATACACACACATATATATACACATATATGTGTATGTACATATATTTTTTTTTCTTTTCCTTTTTTTTATAATGGCTTATTTTTATTGAAGATCAGAAGTTAATATACGGTTAACATTATTTCTGCACACAACTTTCCAACAGTACCCCCATGGCCTGAGCGCTTCTAACCTTCACAGTAGCCCAAGGGCCCCTTTCATAATAGCTCAATCCAGGGCCTATTTTAGTAACATAGGATTGAAACATAAACCAATCAGATTTGTACATGTACAACAATTTTAACCAATGGGAGCATAAACACATTTTGATAGCGGGAAGGATAAAGAGGAACCTGGCATGATGGGGGGAGGGGAAGCAGATTCTTAAACAAATAGCTAAATGAAATTTACGCAAATACAATTATTTGTTTAGCCTATTTTCCATTTAGATCTATCTTTTGTGTAAACAATAAGGATCATAATTTAAAATTTACAAAAACATATCAATAACTACATACTTGAGAGCAGTTACAAAAACAGGTTCCATGGAAAGGTTAAGGCATCTGGTTAAGCCAGATTCTTTGTGCTGAGCTAAATTTATTTGCAGAGTTTTCTGTTGGTTCGGGGCTATGCAAACTTTTGTGGCTTGAATCAGAAAGCAGTGGAAAATTCATTCAGAGTTCCTTTAATATGTGGGGTGCTCGATCTCCCACATCTCCCCCTGTTTAGTATACAATATAGAAGGGACAGACGTGCCTCGGTGGACTGGCCACACTGGGTGAAGAGATGTGGGGCTTCCAGTCACCGCATCTGCTACCCTTGAGTCAGTCGTTTCCAAAGCTTGGCAAGGCACAGATTGAGGTCTATGCCCCGGCTCCTCGATAACTTCAAACTTAAGTGGTGGAGAGTTGGCAAGAGGGGAGATGTCAGGTGTCAGCTGGTCTTCTGAGGTGCACAGTTGTTGGTATAGAACCTTTGAGTCCTTTCTGGTTGCTTCATCCACTTGATTCTTTACGAAGGTGGTGAGTTTGCGAAAAGCCCAAGGACCAAAGGAAACTAGCAACATAAAGCCAATGAAGGGCCCCAAAAAGGCTGGGAGCATTGTTGTTATCCATGGAGTGGTAGAAAACCAATTTTTGTACCAGCTCTCACTCTGCTCTATATATTTTTGTCTATTTACTAAATTAACCTCTATGTGTTGAATGCTATCTCTAGCTAAGCCGAATTTATTTTAAAAAGCAACATTTTACTCTAAGGATGACACAAATTCCCTCCTCCCTCAAAAAAAAATGTTAATTTTGAACCACGGCGGTTATTCTGCACTCTTTGCTAGGAAATCAACAGTAGTGTGAACTTCTTTAAGTTTGTAAACATTTTTAGCCACAGTTATAAGGCATTAGCAGATTCTAGAGTATGAACCAATGAATAAATATTTGTGCTTACACCAATAACACCTAGGCCTTTTAATAAGGCTAGGGTGATGGCAGTGTTTGATTTTTGTACAGCAGCGGGGAGAGACTTAACAATCAAATAACAGGGTTTAACATGGTAGAAACTCCGAACACCGTAATAGTCAACATATACGTGGGAGCAGTGTCCAAAATACATGAAAAAGGAATAATGCAAAATTTTGATTACAGAATATGCCATAAAGAAAACAATAACAACAGAAACGGCAGCATAGAGAAAACAGGTAGGTAATCAGACTTCTACAACAAAGGCCCACAATAATCCCTTGGAGTTCATATACAGGAATACAAGTATAGAACACCAAGGGAAATCACGGACTGCAATGGCAACATACCATAACACTACCTTTTAATGCCTTTATCTTACTATATTTTAAATAACCTCTCAGCTTTTCTGTCCACAGACGCCCTTGGATACAAAGGGTGGACAAATTAAGGTGGCAATTCGGGATACCACACGGGATACCATACCTTGCATGCACTACGAGATTGCCACGAGTAAACTCTTTAACATACACTTTATCTCTAGGTAATACCTCCATTTAGGAATTGAAGCACGTGATCATTCAGATCATCGAAGCAGTACCTGAGATGTACAGACTTAAACCACAGGCTCGATTCTTCGAACACTTTTAATTAAACCAGCATTCCCTTGCTAGTCTCTCCTCTCTTCTTACTACTTTTCTTTTCTTTTTTTTTTCTCTCTATTCTGCTTATTACTTTTTTTCTCTTTCTCTTCCCCTTTTCTCTCTAAGGTATTTTCTTTTTTCTCTTCCTTCATACCCTTCCCATATACCTTCCCCTTTCTCCCCTCTGGAAATCCAACTATCCCTTTACCCCTCAATCCCATCCAGATTTTCCACCATATTAAAATTTTTCACCCTCAGTCCTTATTCTATTAGGCATCAAGATCGACCTCCTACTCAACGAACCAGTACTCTGCACCCAGGCGAGGGGACACCCAGATAAACCCACACCTTGTCTCCTGAAAGAAAAGACAGCCAATTCCCCTGTGGACTCATGCTGTGAGGCCCTCCCTACTAACTCTCCCTAACGCGGACTGTTCCTTGAAACTGGGCCTAGCTCCAAAAGTATCCCCATTGCAAGAACTCTTCCAAGACCTCCCTGCCGCAAATTTTAATAATCTGAAAAAATTCTAATCAAATTCTTGTTGTTGATTTTTTCTTTCAGTTCATGATTGCCCCCAATTTAACGATTTTTTGCCTGTTTTACTAGTTTATCTCCCCCATTGTTTTACATTTGTTTTTTTAGTCCTAGTACCACTGTGTTTTGGTTGTTTTAATGCCTAAATTGACTGTTAGATCAAAAATTGCCTTATTACCTCTTAAATATTTTTCTTTAATAAATTTTAATAAAATAGTCCATCCAAATTTTTGAGGCAATTTAAAAAATTAATTTTTTTGAGAAAAATTGTCAGTATTTCTCTAGTAATCAATTGAAATTCTAAATGTATGTTAAATAGACAGTATACAAAATATTTTGATCATTTACTATCACTACAGTGTTATATATGTATTAGATATAGATTGGAATTTTTCAAATAAAATTAGTTAATAAAAATTTGGAAACACTTTACTGAAGAGTATTTATAGGTCGAGAATTCTGAATAAAATTGAAATTATCGTTTTTTTTAGCCGGCATGGACGGGCAGCTGGCAGGCCCCCCCATGTGCCAGCGGCCTCGTGGTCCGGCCTAGGGTAGGGGGGCTCGGATCTGGGTCACCTGACCCCCCTTTCCCCCATTCCTCCGGATCTCCAGGTGGGTTCCTGGGAGGAGTTGACGGGGCACCCTGGGTTTTCCCCACTCCCAGGCCAGGCCGGGACACTGGCCTAGGGGTGGGGCGCAAATCCCTGAACTTCGGGCTTGGGAGGGTCTCTCTCCCTTCCCGGAGCAGGATTTTTAGCCGGCATGGACGGGCAGCTGGCAGGCCCCCCCCATGTGCCAGCGGCCTCGTGGTCTGGCCTAGGGTAGGGGCGCTCGGATCTGGGTCACCCTACCCCCCTCTCCCCCATTCCTCCAGATCTCCAGTAAGGATTGTTGGTGGAACTGTCTCTCAGTTTGATGCCTATGATTGAACTATGTCATGGAAATTGCTGGTCTTGTTCCTGTTGCCTCCAGATCCACCAATAACGCCCCATGGCATTGATTCTTGTTTGCATAGACACATTAAAATGGGAAAACACCATACATACAGATAAGTTCTTATCTAATAAATCTCAGTACAATGTACCTTACACCTTGAACATTGATATAATGACCTGGCACAGGCCTCAGAAGAATGGGCATCCTCCATTCACGCCGGAACCAGTCAAGTTATCTACGAAACATCCAAGGTCTTTTACAGCAACAGCTGGAAGCAGTCCTATACCAGGAAAGACACTACCAAGGGTCTGACATCGACCTCTTAAAAAGAGACTTCCGTTTACACTGAGAAGACTTGACATCAACAATGACCTGCTCTACAGGACATGGTTCTCTCTAGTGCCCCTTAAGTGTGAGGTGAAACGAGAGGATGCTCTGCACCATCCTGACTGCAATATGGGATATGCAGACTCCAGGATCTTTAATACAGAAGCATGATACCAACAACAGAAACTATGTGAGGAATGGAGGTGTATTGCCACTACAGACCATGACTTGAATTGGACAAACTAATTTGCCTGGAGCCTAGAGTCAGTCCTGTGCCAGGAAACTTCAGGAGTAAGGTCTCCTTGTATTTAGACCATAATTTGTCTTTCCATGTCCCTTATGTTTTGGTGGGCCTATGCAAACAAATGCCACTTTAATACCATTTTTTACTATGTTCCCTTGACTCTAATCCTTAAGAAAAACAAGCCACTAAAACTTTTGAGGTTAACTTAAACTAGTTAGCATGTGCATGGAACTAGAGAAATGTACTTTACCCTCAATGTTTAAGGAGCTACATGAGTCTAATGTCTTTAGATTATACTGTGTGCTGCTAAGAAATAGTATGTACTACAACTGGGGATTTGAGGGACAAAGTAATTGTATTGTACATGGGTTCAGTTTTGTTTCTATTGATGTTCTTTGGCTGAAAGTTCAAGGCTGGGATATCATCGATGGGACTACCGAAAATTCTGTTTATGGGTGACTGGGCTTCCACTGTAACTTTCCCCTGTCCTCTTTCTTTGCATCTTTGTTGTCATAATTAAAAAAATAAAAATTAAAAAAAAAATAAACCATCTGACAAAGACTTAATGACAATAATTTTTACAAATGTTCTTATTGCTTTACTTTTTAATTTTTTATAATTTTATTCCCACTCATGAAAACAAATGTATTATAATTAACTGTGTCAACTATATGATACATGGTCTTTAAATAAAGTAATTTTTATTAAAAAAATTGAAATTATCAAGCACTTGTTTGCATGAGACTGACCCTCAGATGATCCCAGCCACTATTTATGGTCCCCTAAGCACTGCCTGAGTAATTCTAGAGCAGAGAGTCAGCAGAGAGTCAGGCTCTGAGCACCACTGGATGTGAGTCCAAAACAAAATTATTAGATGTACATATACGAAAAATTTATTTTACATTCAAGAGATCAAATTTTCACCCTTATTTTCAGTCTACATAACCGTTATAGTAAAAGGCATATAAAGGAAAAACTCACTGAAAATAATGACAAATCCATACCATAATATGTTCATTAATTTTTCTTCACTGTCTAATTTTAAGTATATTAAATCATAAGTAATAATAATAAGTAATAATCTAATAATATTAAGATTATGAATCTTCATTTATAAGCATCCAAAAAAAAGATTATATCATTTTTTTTTCAAAATAGAAATGAAAACAAACATCAGATTTCTGTTCAATTAACCAGAAAATACAGTAGTTCCAATTCCAGTATAAGTAAAATAATTATCTAATTTGCTTTTAGGAATAAACAAAAGCCTATGATTTGGATGGGATTTAATAATTCTTTTATAATCAGGTTAAAAATTTATTACAACATTGAGAGACAGCATCAAAGGGATTATTGGAAAGAAATGTGGACATATTAGACATAAAATATGATATCATTTCAGGAAAAAGTCACTATTTTCCAAAAACTTTGGAAGAAATTGAGTAAAACAAAGGTTATTTGGTATATTCCCAGCTATTCATTATAAACTGATGCACCTATAATTTTAGTATATGGAAAGCCTATAAGAATAATCTAGAACCAAGGTATAATAAAATTGCAGTCTGTACTGCAATTTATTATCTGAGTCAGTGAAAATGGCAGCATTGGCAAATAAAGGTTAAAAAATTCAAAATGATGAGTTCTGCAGTGAAAGGTAATTTCTAGATGAATATTTTATATAACATTAGAATAGAGACTTAAGTTTGAAATCTCGATTTCCTGGGCCCGGAGAGATAGCACAGAGGCGTTTGCCTTGCAAGCAGCCGATCCAGGACCAAAGGTGGTTGGTTCGAAATCTGGTGTCCCATATGGTCCCTCGTGCCTGCCAGGAGCTATTTCTGAGCAGACAGCCAGGAGTAACCCCTGAGCACCGCCGGGTGTGGCTCAAAAACCAAAAAAAAAAAAAAAAAAAAAAAAAAAAAGAAAAGAAATCATGATTTCCTGAATTATTGACTAAATAAGCCAAAATAAAGATCTAGGCGAAATATATGAAATTTTATACAAGTCTCGGTACTACTTGACTGTTTGACTGATTGCACTTATTGACCATCGTCAGTTTAGTTGTTTAATGGATTTTTATGCCACTAATTTTGTATTAATATTTGATAATCACAACTTTGAACTACATATATTTAAATATTTGTATTTGACAGGTGTTCACTATTACTTGTTTTCTCAATTCTGCATGGTCATGTTTCATAGTATGCAAGTGGAGGATAATTATTGTCTGAATCTAATGTATTATCTTTGCTACTATTGGAAACAATATATTGTAGTGATCGTAAATTTTACTAATATTCTTATCTACTTCACAAAAAGTGAAATATTTGCCTAATTTTAAGAAACTAGTTACTAACGAGAAAGTCACATGTGTATATTCAACAGCGTATGTGATTTATCTATATATTACATGCAGAATTCTGAATTGTAAATTTATCAATAGGCATGATGTATAGTGCACATCCCCCAAATGACATATTTTAAAAAACAAAACCAGGTATATTGCCTTGCATAGATAAGACACTGGTTTTAGTGCCCAACACTGCAAAAAACAAACAATAACAACAACAGGTTTTTAATTTACCATTAAAAAGTAAAATGTGGGGCCGGTGAGGTGGCGCTAGAGGTAAGATGTCTGCCTTGCAAGCGCTAGCCAAGGAAGGACTGTGATTCGATCCCCTGGAGTCCCATATGGTCCCGCCCAAAACAGGGGCAATTTCTGAGTGCTTCGCCAGGAGTAACTCCTGAGCATCAAACAGATGTGGCCCAAAAAAACAAAAAAAAAGAAAGAAAAAGAAAAGTAAAATGTACCTCTGTGTTGATTAATATTTAATGATTTTTTAATTATCTATGTTATTTTTTTAAAATAAACTTACACAATGCTATGTCTACTTTCCATTTTCCTGTTAACTGAAAGTGAAATTTTAATGCGAGCAACATTTTCTTTTGCTACAACGCTCAATGAGTACAATGGAAATGCCAACATAGTTTCTGCAATGTGTATGGTCCATATTTCAAATATAATAAAAATGAGGCTGAAAGAAAGTTAAACACTTTCTCAGGGTCATCTATGACAGTAGCAGACAGAATAAAGATGAATAATAAATGGTAAATTCAGAGAAATGATCCAAACATAACAATAGAGCATTTGAATTTTGTGTGCTTTTTCCTAAAATAGTGTATGAGTATGTAAAGTATGCACCTATGTCAATTTTCCATATTAATTGTTACAATAACTTATTTTGTTTATAATTTAATATATAAATTTAGAGGTTAAGTTTATTTTTCTAAATTTTCACCTGGGCCTTGTTTATAAGCTTTGAAAACTTTTGGTAGAACTTCATACTCATTAGGTTTTTACATAGAATATTTTTTTAACTTCTGAGAACAAAAACTATTTGTAGATCAAAAACTGGCCCAACTTTTTTATTTCAATTTTAATAATATTTTTATTTAAGTGCCATGATTACAGACATGTTTATAGTTGGGTTTCAGTCATAAAAATACACCTTCCTTTACCAGTGCAACATTCCCACCACCAATGCCCTCCATTTCCCTCCTCCCCACCCCCTGCCTATATTTGAGACAGGAATTCTACTTCTCTTACTCATTAATATTGACATGATAGTTATTAGTGTAATTTCTTCTCTAACTGCACTCACCACCTTTGTGGTGAGCCTAACATAAGCCTATCCTTCCAGCTCTCCTCTCTATAGTCTCAGGGTATCATTACAATAATATGGGTTTTCTTTTTTTTTTTTTTTTTTTTGGTTTTTGGGCCACACCCGGCAGTGCTCAGGGGTTACTCCTGGCTGTCTGCTCAGAAATAGCTCCTGGCAGGCACGGGGGACCATATGGGACACCGGGCTTCGAACCAACCACCTTTGGTCCTGGATCGGCTGCTTGCAAGGCAAACACCGCTGTGCTATCTCTCCGGGCCCTCTTGTTTTGTTTTCTAAAGCACACATAGTACTTCAATCTTCTTGTGTTTAGATACAAAATTCTAAATTCAAAATAAAAGGGATAACTATTTTATGCTTTGTTTTGATTAAATTAATTTAAAATAAGATTAATGAAACTATATTGAAAATTATCTTCACCTGTAGAAAAGAGCAAAAATAAAAAATCCTATGATATTCTGAAGCAATATAATTTTTCCCAGAATTTATCTTCTATATATAAAACTTTTAGGAATCTATTAAGAAGCTATAAGAACTTTTCACTTGGGCCCGGTGAGGTGGCGCTAGAGGTAAGATGTCTGCCTTGCAAGTGCTAGCCAAGGAAAAATCTCAACCGCGGTTGAATCCCCCAGCGTCCTATATGGTCCCCCCAAGCCAGGAGCAATTTCTGAGCGCTTAGCCAGGAGTAACCCCTGAGCATCAAACAGGTGTGGCCCGAAAAACAAAAAAAGAAACAAAAAAAGGAACTTTTCACTCAATAATAAAATATTATTATCTTTCATATTGCTATCAA